>NW_013953343.1:37596-64796 GCF_001266775.1 Austrofundulus limnaeus
TCTGTGTTCCTGTTCTCCTGAGAGTTTTTGAGCTGCCCTGCCAGCCTTTTTATTTTATTAATAAATCTTTTGTTAAACTTTGGATTTTTGCCTGCGCCCTGGGTTTATCCTGCCTGCACCTCACAACTGGCCCGGTTGCAGTTTGGTTTATGTGGTCCAAATCTGTCAATTCCACAAATGGCTCAGTTGCAGTTTGCTTTGTGTGTCCCCTAATCTGTCACTGTCACAATGCAAGGACCACCTTCAGCAAACCACATCTGGGCCACCAAAGGGCCATCATTCTGTATCTGGACTGGCTGCTACTGCATTGTGTGGGCAAGAACTGGGCCAAACAAATTTTGCTATGTGGGTATCTTTTATTGATGCCTGGGTCTGTTTTCCAGTTATTAGGATGTTTTAAACTAACAAATATCTGAATTTTTTTTTACATTTTTTACATACCAGTAATACAGACTTAGCTGCGAGTCGGCCGGTGTTCTCAGGCTTCGTGTCCACGTGCACTCCACCCTCTCCATGTTATAGAATACACATGTAAAATCTTTGGCTTCTGTGTCCGCAATTCCTAGAAAGTTGATGAAACCAGATGAGTGTATTCTGCTACACATTTTCTACATCTTTTAAAGCACAACCGTGTTGGACTGACCAGTGCTGGGAGGTTTCTGAACCAGTTGGGTGTAGTTCTCGCTCATCTGCATTTTGTTGTCGGCGCAGGGACCATCCATCAGGGTGTACACTCTCACTGAGACATCTTTCGACAGATCAAACTGAGCTCTGTAGGATTTCTTTGTTGTCCTGAGGACCTGTCAACCCAGACATGTCACTACATCTGGCAGATACAATGAATCATTTCTTTCACCCTTAATTCCACACATCCACAGACATGCCAAAAAAATAAAGGGAATTTACAAGAAGATATTGTTTTTCAAAAGGAAAAAATAAAAAAAAAACTACATTTTTGGAAATAAGTTTTGTGGAAAGATTAGGATATTATCCAATGTAAATTTGAACAACCTCAACTTGTAGAAATATATTTAATTTTGTCTAAAATGACAGCGTGGCCAAGAACAAAAAGTGGATATCCGCCATTTGAAAACAACTCCAACTTCAAACATCTCCGAGTGATTTATGTGAACACTATAAACATTTACAATTCTGTCAGCTTTGCAGCACATGGACATTCTTTTCGAAATATGCTATTTCTGCAGTAAGTGCTACAGCTAGTTGCTTATTTTTTGCACCTGCTAATAACAGATATTTACATTCCTAACCCTGTGTTAGAGCTCTTGTTAATTTTCTATTCTACATCAACCTCTGTTTCAGGTTTTACAAAGGCATGTTATTAAAGAACAAAAATGTGCTGCCATTGTTACATTGGCTCGTTTTGGCTCACATTAGTGCATGTTCCTGTGGTCAGCCCAAACAAAAATCACAAACACTGAAAACAGATCACCACACAACATTCAGAAACACCACAAAACTAAAAACAGAAAAAAAGCTATCCATAACAGGTAAGATAATATGTGTCCACAATTTCTCCATAGACTCTCACAGACCATGACTTTTATTTAGTGGGACATTAGATCCGCTGTGAATCATGTTCCACTTTTTAAATTGTTGTTTCAAACTGATTGAGCTGCAGAAACTTTTAAAAGTCCGTCTGTCATCGCCGATGTGCATTATTAAATTCTCATCGCCAATATACCAGGATGCTTTCATGCGTCATTAACCAGTGTTGGTGAGCACATTTATGAGTCAGGCATTAACATTAACAGTACATTAACAGTATTAAAACCAGCATTAAATCAATCAATAAATCAGAGCAACATTAAAACTTTAATTGCAAGGTTGTGGCTTTAACCGTTAATTCCTTTCCATTTTTAATTCATGATTTTCTTTTTTTGTTTGTTTTTCAAAATGAATAAAACAAACAAAAAAAATAGGAGCTTGGGTCCTACACGTTTTCTGCTTTACAGAAGAAATTATGTCATTCATGATGCATTGGCACATTTCTGAAACATGTAGCACTCAAAGGCAATTCGTTAAAAAAATGGAGAACTTGTTGCATTTTTTTGCCAAGCCTGAGTTTGCTTCTTCCCAAAGAACTTTATCCAGAATTTTAAAGGAGACCAATTATGGGTCCTAGAAATTTTTATGGTATGTCTGTGGGCTATCCAGACCATGTTCATTCAATTTAATGCACAAAATAATTCTCAGATAATAAAATTTCCCATTTTCTAGTTCAGCCTGCTCTAACTTCCGTTCAGAAGAGCTTTTTATGTTAATGAGCTCTGTTGGTAACGCCCTCCAAAAATCTGTTGACATTTACTCCGCCCTCCAAAGCCAGCATTTACGTTAGCATGGCTAATAATAGCAGAAGCTCCGTTGTACAACCATATGAGAGACCCAGAGGCAGAGTCGTGGTCCCAGCTTCTTTTCGTTTTTCCCCCTCCTCTGCTCTATGTTCACTCTGCATGCTGTTACCAGAGCAGGGAGCAGCAGCGGTCAAACTACCTCAGAAACTCGAACAAATAGGCTTTAACAAGGCTTTAATAAGCTAAACAATAGAGGTACATGAGAAAATGTGTTCATAAGGAACGAAAATAAATAAATAATTAAACAGTGTCTGTGCCGGTCTCAAATCCTGGTCTCCCACTCTCTGGTCCAACACTCTACCCATTGCCCTGTTGGAGGCTAGCTGTGAACTGAGCTGCGCATTGCACAACAACAACCGTGACTGCTTTTTATATTGAGGAAGTGGAGTTTCACCCAGGGGTTGCTAGGTAAGGGGCTGAACGCAGGTTCCGGTGGGTTGTCGTACGGCTTGTGAAACCACAAAATAATGGAAGTATAAAACTTGTCGTTAATATACATTAAAAATACTTATATTCACAGTAAATATGCCCCTGGGTGCATTTTTTTGGTCCTAGGATTGTTTTTTTAAGAAGTACATACCCAAAGTTGAGTAAAAAAAAGCTTTAAAAAGTGAATTTTGCATACGACTTTACCGAGATGTTTCCAGGTGCAGCTGTAAATTCATTTTAAGTTGATGTTTTATTAAGATTGAAGTGAGATGCTCCTGTTTTTTAATAAGCAACAGATCACAATTAAGACATGGGCTAATTGTTTTTGGCACGAGTGAATGAAGATCATATCAGATCAAGAAGTGATGAAACAATAAACACTCACAGCCCATTGGTTTCTGAATGAGTTGAAGTACTCCAGCTGGTACTGGATTTGGCACTTTGTTAGGTTCACCAGGCTGCTCGGTGGGCTCCAGGTGATATCCAGGTATCCAAGACGGCCGGAATCAAAAACTGAGAGATCCTCGGGAGGGTCCACTGCAAAATGAACAGGATGTGCCCAAAAAATAAAGAATAAGGCCTGGGTGTTTGTTTTCTGTTAAAATTTCTCATAAAATTCTTAGAAAGTAATTGCTGGTCGCCTTTTCCATTCAAACGATTGCCACATTCACCTTAAAAATCATCAAAACATGTATAAAAAAAATCAGTTAATTTTACAGACATTGATCTAACATTTGGTGTGGTAGTAGCTGAGACTGCCCTGTCAGGCATTCTTATTCAGGCATTTCAATTAACCCAAATAAAGATGGCTGCCACAAACTTATCAAACAGAAAAAACAATCATATTTCAGTCAGTTTTATGTGGCAGCAGCTAAGAGTCATTAACGCCACATAGTCCTAAACATGGCACAAGGTCTTTGTTTAAAAAGTATTTGTTTGTTAGCAAAATATCTCATGAATCACTGGGTGGATTTTAATGAAACTTTCAAGAAGTAATCAATGGATGTTCATTTACAACTGATTTGCTTTTGGAGTCAATGCAATTGAAGATGACCACCATGGTTTATCAACATCATCCAACACAAAAAAGGATAACTCAGTGAATTATACAGATATTGAGCTAAAATTGGATGTAGTAGTAGCTGAGAGTGATTCAAACACATACTCTGACATCATATGAGATTAAACATAGTGTAATTTCCCAGGTCTCAGCAAAATRCCTACATTGATTTTTCTTAAGATGAATTTAATCCGGAACTCTGGTATAAAAAAAAACAGCTGGTGATATGCATCCTTTCACAGAATCCTAAGCCCTTAGTATTGGGATGTTCGTGTCAAAGTGGAGACTAATTACTTAGACAAAAACAATCCTTTTTCTTTTTCCTCCATCTGTAATAACCTGAGGAAAACCAAACTAAAATTAAAAGCAAAGTATCTGGACCAACCTGTAAGCCCACTGCAGGTCATGAAGAGCAGCRTCAGGAACAGCACCAGGGATGTGAGAGCCATCAGATCAGTAGCAAATAGTCACCGGCACATATATGAGATATAAAAAGAAAATAGCTGGAGGAAGTCGTGAAAATGAAAAAGATCAAGGGGAAAAAAACTGAGTCAACATGCGGAGCGAGCAGACTGGTGTCGCTCCTGACTCAGACAGAATCCACAGATCCTGATGTGGACGTGGGTGGGCAGGTCCCATGGATTCTCTGCTTTTATAAACACGTAGGCATGGCCTCATGTTTTTCTCCTCTCTCTTCTTGAGGGAGTGGAGAATCTGGTTCGTTGTGACTAAATTGTTTTTGGCTGCTCCCTTCAGCAGGGTGTTTCCACAGTCAGAGGTGCTTCTTGACGCAACCTGGACYCGAACCTGSAGCCTCAKGATTTGGAGACTGCAGGGCRGATTAMCAGGCTTCCTCTGACATTTATTGTGCATTAATTAGAATTATAAATTCTCTCCTATCTTCTTTCAGTTTGTTTATCGAGACATATTTGTCCAGTTGTCTTCATTTTTATTATACTGTACTAACCCTTATTTAATCAGACCATGGAGATCCTGAAACTCTTAAACTCTCCCTCAGCCAGTTCCTGTGTTCTTCTGCTTCCTCTCCACTCACACCTGTGTCCACTCAGGCGCTCCCACTTTCCACTTACCCTGATCTATATGACCAGTATCCTTTCTCCACTTAYCTGCCGGATTATCACCTTACTTTCCTCTGTGTCTACCTGTGTTCCCTTGCTCTAAGTTTGCTGCCTCCACAGCGTTTTTTGTTTTCCAAATAAAGTATTTAGTTTTACTTTACCATGTACTTTTATTTTATTTTATTTATTTATTTATTTATTTATTGTAGAAGTAAACCAGAGTACTGGAGAAAACCGTGCAACAAACACAACAGCCAAACAGATGGACTCCAGGTCCAAAGCAGGGACTGAACCCAGGACCTGGATGCTGTGAGGCAACAGTGCTGACCACTAATCCATCGTGCTGTAGTGGTTGGTTTGTTCCTTTCATCYACTTGTGTTCTCCTTTGCCTCACTAGTGTTTCACACTCAGTCAGTACTTTTCCACAGTCAACCTTCCAAACCCAGTTACACCTGTTCCTTCAGTCACAACACACCTCAAACCAGGACTGACCTGAAGCTGACCCACCCCTGATGCTCCTTTTTCCTGAGAAAGGAGGTGGTATCAGAACCAGAACAATCTCCAGCAGTTTTCAGTTCATGACAGACTCAAGCCTCTGTGCTTTTTTCTTCTTTTTATGTTTTATTTATTTTAGTGGTTTTGAACCATTTCCCTCCTTACATGTGCTAGTTTTGCTTCATCACATGTTTCTGTGGAACCCCTCTAATGACATTTGATTTTAAAAAATGTGTGAGCACAAGATAATTATTGCAGTCATTTCCAAAGTGGTTATTAACATGAAAAGGTTGGAATTAATTACATTTTGTTTTAATAAAGGACTAGATTAGATGCTTAAGTCACTTCTAGTTAAGCTTGGAGTAATTGTTTATATTTAATTCACTTATGCTTGGCCACAAGATAATTATGTTTTATTTTTATTCAACCTCACCAGACGAGCTCTGTAGTTTTCACTTGTCAGATTCTAGTTGACATCTCTGTTATAAAATCTTTTTGTTGTCATTATCTGTCTGCAGATCTTCTTTTGAGTTTTTGCTAATTCTTTTGTTCATTTCTGACAACCGTTTCATCGGCTGATCATTGATTGATTGACAAGGCAGAATGAAATGTTGCCAGATTTAAAGCTTTTCTTGTTCACAGACAAAACTTGGCTCATTATCGCCTGCAGTTTGATTAGATGCCTTCCTGGTGCAGCTGGTGTCATAACTGAGCACAAGTTTGTTTTAGTTGGTAAGAACCAGGCTACTGACTGAGGGGACAGAAAGCTTAACATGATGGATTGCTGTGTTTGTTCAATTTTATTTTTTTTAAGTACGTAACATGCCTGAATGCACAACGGTTTAAGTCATTGAGTGATTTATTGCCTGACTGATTTCAGATTTACTTTATGATCTGACAAATTATTACACTCTGAAATTATACTTTTTGCTAGGTTTTTTTTTTTGTGTGTGTGTGTGTGTGGGGGGGGGTATTTTCTTTATAATCATAATTTTACAAAGTGATAATACATTTTTTCTTTAATTTCTAGGAATGTGTGAAATATAAATGGCAAAGCTATTTTCTCCTGAATTTTCAAAAACACAATATAAATTACTCAGTCTCAGTCATGTTGGTGCAAGCAGGGACTTGTGGAGTCAGACAAGTCATAAACACAATCAATCAGAGGTGTGTACCCTTGTGGTTCTGAGTCAGACATCCAAATTATAACTTATCTATCATTGGGACTGCTTCTTTTTCTTGTATTAATGAGGGGAAGAGAGCTTTCTGGACTTCTGGTGTGAGGTGCAATCTGGAAATAGCTGGCTTTAGCTGCACGTGCTGTCCTGATCAGATCTTCAACAGAAAACATCTTGGTAGCAAGAAAATAAAAAACTAATGGGGGCAGATAGGGATTAAGTCGTCTGGGGAATCCCGAAAGGATAAAAGCACATGACAAATAATTGGCCTTTACACCATTTTCAATGTGTAATTACGTAGTTACTCTGGCAGAAATATTAGGATGTACCTGCCAGAGGTTTCCCCGGCTCTCCCTTAAGTGTTACACCTAGGTGTTGCCACTATTTGTGCTTCCAAATAACCATTTTCAGTCAGGTAAAGTAAGTATGATTGTTCATTGTCTTTTCACAAAACCACACTTCAATAGATTTAAAATTGACACTTTGTCCTCTGCAGTTGACGCCACTAAAACAACCACATCGTCACTAAAAAAATTACATTATTTAGACGAGTGTAAAATCCCAGTGAAAATATTTCCACTAACATTGTATTTCTATTTAGCTCACTATTTATACATTTTGATAATCTTTACTAATTGTTCAATTTAAATCATGTTTAAATATTAAATCCTAAATATAAATGTAAAAATTAAGTTTTAAATGTTGCAGATAAATGATGAAGCTTATGATAATGCTTTCATTCAGGAATTTCTGAATGGAACACAGCCTTTGCTATTGGTGTGGCTTTTGTTGTGATGTCATCATCCTGCGACAAAAGCAAACGTTAACAGTGCTAAGGCTACTGAAGAAGTTACTTAAAATTTTAGTTCGAAATGAGATCACTGAAAGTTTTAGATGTCTTGGAGAGAAGCATTAGCTGCATTAGCAACATTAGCAGTGTTAGCTTTTTGCTTTTGTCTTTTTTGGATGATGACATCACAACAAAAGCCATGCACCAACAGCAAAGGCTGTGTTCCATTCTGAAATGCATTTCAGATTTAACTTTTACATTTAGATTCACACATTTAGATTGAGGATTTAATAATAACATATACTAATTAACCTTTAAATTTAACATTTAGTAAAAAACAGCACAATATAAGAGCTAATCAATAAAATGTTAGTGGAATTTTTTATCTAGGGTTTTACACAGACAATTAGCTAAATAATGAAAATGACAGGGAGTGCCATTATTTTTGAAATGCTACATCAGAACTTGCTCAAAATTGTTGAGGAACATCTGGAGGATTTCTAGAGGCAGCCTGAAGTAAGGGCAGTCTCTGACAACTATATATATATATATATATATATATATATATATATATATATATATATATATATATATATACAGCCAGAAGTGCATTCATATGGATCAAAGTAAAAGCTCTGTTAAGATTGATGTGTTGCAGGCTCCTGTTTTTGGGAACTTTTGCATGTGAATGTAATAACGTGTTCCCGAGAAGAAGCAAGTATTGCAGTGAATCTGCATCCAAATAAAGAACACTGTATTCAGCCTGTGACGAGGGAATGACTGAAGCAAGCTCAGGCACAGAGTGGAGGACAAAATGTTTTACTTTTCAGGCAGGAAACAAACTAGATAAAATGAGTCTGTGGGGGAGGGGCGGAGACGTCACAGGTGACAGATGACACTTTTTAAATGACAGATTCAAAAGTGAAAGCTGCAACATAACTCCCTCTTTGTTCTTTCAGTGTATTGTTGACTTATTTTTATCTAACATTCTTTCCATTACATGCACTTATATCAATTTCACTAACAGATTTCTGTTTGTGTTGTTTGAACCCTGCAGAGTGTACAATAATCACAAACACCAAGATGCAAAGAGTTTAACTTTATTTTACATTGACCTTATTTGTCTTTAAAAAAAACTTGAATTTTTTACAGATTATATGTACAGAGATTCATCTCTCCGGTTAGTCTTGCATGCATCAGACTAGAATACAATAAAAAAAAGCTAATGTACATATGCTTGAACTGTCTTGGCAGTGTAGCATTAAGATGTGACTCACTGTTTAATCTGGATAAAAACATAAGCTGTTAGGTTAAAAAAGAGGAGCATAGTATAATAACATGAAAGTTCAAACCAAAGACAAGGATGCAGTAAGTGCATTGAAGTGTTCACATGTTGAGACAAAGATCACCACTACCTGGAGAAAATAACGCACCATTTTTATTTTTCCACGCTGCTGAGATTGCATGTTTAAAGTTGTTTTAAAGGGAGTGTTTTGTACTAAAAAATGAATAAACTTCACCAAAAGCCTCAAAATGTATTTTTATAAAAACTATTAGTCACCTACTTAACATCCAAATACAAGTAATCCTGCAGTGAAGCACAGTGAAATTTTATAGTAGACACCATTTGGTAAAACGTAAGTTTGACCTTTGGCCTTTTTTCCCCCTTTTACGATACTTTGCAATGTATTAAGTCTGCCTTCAAAATAAAAGCAACAGTTTTGTGAAGTAGGGTTCCATGTAAGGTTTTGAACAATTAATATCTTACATGTTGCAGATATCTTTTTGAACAACCTGAGTTTGGAGAAATCGAGTTTATTTTTGACCAGGTTTATGTGTAAATTGCACAGGTGTCAAACACCAGTCCTCCAACACACCTGGTTTGCACCAATGCATGATTACCGGGCTTCTGCAGAATTTGAAGTGGTAATTCAAATAACTGAATCTGTTGTGCTGAAGCAGAGAAACAAAACACGCAGGTGGCCCTCGAGGACCAACAACGGACACCTGTGGGCTAACGGTTAGTTTGAACATGGCCRAGATTAAAGTTTTAAAACAACTCCAGCCTCAAAAGTTTCATGGGAATGCTAGTTTGCACCTGTTAATTTCACGTTATGTGCATATTTACACAATGTTTGTTTTGGTTGTATGCCAGCACATAAAGTGGCAGCAGCACTTCTGGCAGGAATACCATAATATTATTTGCTGGAATAACTCAGTCATGTGAAACTGACAGGATTGTAAAAGTTTTAAAAAAGCATTGCATAAACTTCAATAAAAACTTTCTGTGATGTTGTAATAAACAAGTAGAATCAAGTAATAAAAGGAAAGGATGGATGGGTATTTTAGGCAGCAACTCACTTTGGACTTGGACTAACTGATAGCTAGTGTCAATCTGGTCACAATTAAAGTTATTAAAGAATTGAAGTTATTCAAAAAGCCACCTACAAAACATAAGATATTGTTTCTGAAATAAAATGCTGTATGTCTGAATCTATTTTTAAAAAAACATCATGAATCAGTCTCTGCTAGTGAATCATTCCTTGGCCTTGACGCGACTCTGTGTGAAGTGGTTTCCAGAGAAATGAAGATGTCTTTGTGCTCGGTAAGAAGAGGAACACCCCTGAAAATAATCCTCTGAAAGTGCAGCCTTTTTAAAACAAGGAAATCTTTGCCACAGCAGTCGGGTAATATGTTTGATGCAAAAGATAAAACTTCACAACACTAAAGCATCCTTTCTACATAATAGCCGGTGGTAAAATTGTCTTTGGCTGAACTTCAAAACAGATTTTTTTTGGCAGCTTGGCAACAACGTATAGACGTATATATAACCTGTATGTATATCAGTAAGAAGTGAGAATCTGGTTATTCTCAAAAACAAGAAAATCTATCAAAATGAGTTTGTTTTGAACTCACCAATATTTATTTATTTTTATTTTTTGCTCATAAATTATAGTGTGATGAAAGGATTCCTCCGAAGTGTTAAATCTGCACGTTAGGGTTTTTGTTTCCGTTAATGGAGCAAACTCAAGAGAAACGGGGTGTAACGTAATAAGTGTTGACAACATAAACACGCGGCATGTGTCAAGTGATGACAGGACCATGAATATAAGATGGCCCACATGAGGGTGGTTCTTTCCCCGGGATCTATTTGGACAGTTCAGCTGAAAGACGAGGTTGGAAAACTGAGCGATAGTACTAATGATGTGATGTCACTCAGGCCTGAAAAAACATAAGTACTGTGGCATGCATCTACCTGAATACACAAAACACAATAATGACACCTACTGAGAAAAATAATGAAATGAAAGCAGTTCTACTGAAATACAGTCAAAGACACACGCATAATGCCCGCAGTTATACTGACTCTGTTAACTGGCACTTGACAGGAAAAAAAACAGAACTAGTGTGAATGATGGTCTGAGCACAACTGAGTTTTTTTATTTAATTTGTTTCACTCAATGACCCGGGTTTAGAGAGCCTAATTACTCTCTTACAGGGTTGTATGGGGGTGATGGGAGTTTAGGCTGGTTTATACTCCAAATAGATGTTAGACAGCAGATGTGTGTGCTACATAAGTACAGTCCACTGACCATTTACTCTCTCTCTCTGCCCTCCCACAGTAGCATACTGTACGTTGCACATAGCTGAGCATTTAAATGACAACAGTGATAGCAGGATAGATTGTTGTTTTTGTTTTCACTCAGACATTGATAGTGAGACTCGTGTTGTTAGATGAGGAACTGGAGGACGAAGATCAAGTTGTTGTTTTGCTTGATAACAGCAAAGATGAAAAGAAGTTGTGGAAGTTGGTGGCATGTYCACATGCTCAGTAGGATCAGACGAACTGCTCCTTGAAGTTGTCTGTCTTGAAACAGCCAGCTTCTTGAAACTGACCATTTTTAGCAACATGACATGCAATAGAAGCATGCGCCTTTCCATATAAACAAACACACCACAAAGTTCTGAACAATTACATGCTGTGAGCCACATCTGCAAGACACAGCTCTGACTGGCAGCAATGTACAAGACGGTGTCAATGGGAGGGAACAGACGGGAGCAACGCAATTTTTGTCACGCGAGATCGTGAGTGAGATGTGAGGATGGAAGCATAAATCAGCCTTTAGACTCTCATTCATTATAGGTTGAGTTTTTAGAATGACTCTTCTTCATTTACATGTGATTCACACTATTTATTATTTCAACAAGCATGAAAAAAGATACCCTTTGTTTAAGGCACAGCATTTCCTGTTTTTTGGGGCTGCATATTGCAGCTTTCTTTGTTTGCTAAATTGTTACAAGATTCTGACATCGCTGAGTGATTCCAGCAGAGGAAACTAAACCTCCACCAGGGTTTGAGCAGATTGATTTGCTGCATCTTCCTCAGAATTCAAARTCAACTCTTGGGACTTCTTGTCTTCTTTGTTGCTGAATCATGTCTGAATGAGAAAGGCCTGTGCAGCTGGAGGTCATATTAGTGAAGCCACATCACCATGGATAAACATCCACTTGTAGGCTGTTTCTTGGCAAGAATTTGGAGATTTGATGCATATCAGGGGTCACGATACGATCGCGATATATTGCCATACATGGCCATTTTTTCTTTTGAAAAATTAGAATTAAAAAAGCAGTTTTATATGTACTTTATGTTACATATTTCTTATTTCTTCCATGTTTTCAATGGTTAGGCCAAATGTGCCATTAAAATAGTTTGATAATATATTAGTGGCAGCTTTTAGATTCATAATAATAGTTATAAAAATATGGTCACCCACCACACTAGCAATAGTCTTGTGCTTTAGTTCAGTAAATGGATGAAATGACGCTGCTGCTGCCTTTGTTTCCATCGAGGGGAACCTTAAGGGGTAGCAAGAACACAAGAGTCATTTCAATGCATTTGGTGTTTCATATGATCAATGCATTTGGCCACTTCAGTACCATCCCTTAGAGATCCTCTTCAGCTGGGGGCCACTAGATGAAATGYCTATTTGCCTTCCGTATTGTGACGGATGACTGCAGGTCGTAGCCGGGAGAAAGAGCGTCCCATACAAGACACTTCAATTTGGCTTAAAATATGAACATCCCAGCTAATATGGGAAAGTTGACAACCCAACCTCAGGTTTGAAGGCAGTAAGTGCYGATCTAATCTGCTCAGATTCAGCCATCGGTACTTGATGCCTATGTTTACTCACAATGCCAACGTCTTTGGGAGTGGAGGAGCCAAATGGCTCTGGCTGCTGCCAATTAGCTGTCAGAGGCTAAATTACAACACAAAATGAACYGCTGGCATCAAAGTTTTTTATAGCATTTCAACAGAAGTGGAGTGGTGAACTTATTTCCAGATGAAAAATAGGACAATGGTTGGGTTATTTAATTTTATTTATTGTTTTTAACGTCCTAGGCTCTGAGAGAAAATAAATATGAAGTTGAGTTTTTTTTTAAAAGATCCATGAGATTGCTCTAAACGTCTGTAATCCTGCAAAATGAGAGAAAATCTGAGTAAATTACAGACAATCTGATTAAGGCCCAAAGCTCTCATTTCCCTGACAAGGAAAACATCTAAGTACACTGGTTGGAGTCCTAACTGGGAACAACCTGTTTAATCACCACAAAATGGTTATGGGACTCCATGCCAATGGTATGTGTGATGCTTGTGACATTAAATTAGAAACCGTAGTCCACTGCATGGCTCCCAGCAAAGGAAAAGAACGCTTGGAGACCCATTTATGGATCCAGAGAAGTTTGGAACACCTGTTTCTGATCTTGTGTCCTTCATTCCAGGGATATGAAGGTTTGACTAAAGCTCACTGTCCTTTTGGGGAGAGCAATGGGCCCACTTATGAAGCCCCCACTCATTTGGGTTCTTTATCCATCCTTAATCACTATAGCCATAACTATAAGCTATGAGGTCAAAGGGCTTCCAGAAGGTTTAGTCAGGACTAAGTAAATTATCTGAATGCTTGTGTAAATGTAATTTTTTCAAGGTGTGAAAAATCTTTAAAATTCTTTGTTTTCTTTTCTTAAACATGCATGAATTAAAAGAAATCAACTGTAACATCAATCTCCAACAAAATTGTAAAAAGTGAGGGAGGTCTGATACCTTTTTGAAGCTGCTGTATGCCTTCAAAAAGATCGATAAAGTATTCATAAAACAAACGTTTGGACAAGATACTGTATCATTATGTCAGGACTGACACCATGCTTCTTAAAGCTTGACTGGTGCATCGTTGAACTTGACAACTTATGATTTAGAACCCTATTAGTTTTATGATTAGAGCTGCATAAAGATAAAGTAAAACTGTCCACACAAAAAAGACTCACACAGCTGTGATTTGCTTAAAGCTAAAGAGCCCGTGACTCTTGTTAAAGAAGATATAATCAGACATGCTGAAAATAAGAAAGCATTAAGAATTGTTTGTTATTTAAATGATTTATTACAAATGACTAAGACGTAATTTTTTTCACCATTTGTGYCTAATTTCGTGCTTTTTAGAGAACGTCACAGTTATTTTATTTATTTGTGGGGGTTTGCATGAGCTGCCATTTTGGATGAATGTTTATCTGTGTTTTGTTGGCTTACTAAGTGATTCTCAAGCTGCAGTTCAGCGGCGTTTTCTCATTGACAGAGAAGCCAGCAGCATTCAGAAAAACACCCAAGAAAGACAGATGTTCAGCTACATAAGGTTGAGTTCAGCCACCTGCTGCCCTTGGGTCAAAAAGACCTGCGAGACCTCAACTTTAACACTGGAGCCTTGTAGGTCATCTTGACCCAAGGGCAATAAAACAAGTAAAAAAAACCACTTTCACTAAAAAATAATAAACTGTAGGAGAAACCTTGAACAGCAGGGGGATCGTATAAAAAATATCACCAGGCTGAGTATGAAAGATTTGCATAAAGATGCTCTTTCTGATCCAAAGGACCATCATACATGGATAGAAAGTACAATATTGGCATTTCAATTGAGGTTATATTAAAAAAAATCTAACTGCAGTAAATACTGTGGTCTTTGCAGGCATGGCAAGTAATAAGTGGCAAAATATGATGARAAATGCATGACACCATTTTAAAAATAAATTAAACATTATTGAAAAAGCTACAAATATGTCATGCTTTTGGCATAAATCAAAGTGTGTTATCACAGTGGTCTGATGTCACATCCCTTGGTGCGTACAAAAGGGTTGTGAAAAAAAGAAGTTCACAACTCGTAAGGAGGTTTAAAGATTGCTGAAAAAGCCAGACAGAAGCTCAGCAAACCTGGTCGAGTTTAAAAAATAAAAAATAAAAAAAAAACAACACCAGGAACTCAACGCTTTGCTTCTTCTTCATCTTCTCTTCAAGCAAAGCAGAGGAGATGCTGAAATGCAGCTCACTGCAAATAAAAAAAATAATAAGTCACGCTCCTTTTATGACTTGAAACGTGTGGCCATAGAACAAACACAACTTTGTTGCAAAAAAGTGAAAACGTGAGTTACATCTCTGCGAACTCAGCGCAGTCCTGTGTAACGCCGGGAACGTGCAGTCACTTACAGAGTCATTAATTACAGCTGGAAGGAAGAGGCATAAGTGTTTTTAAGAAACCTGCGGTCACGCTGCAGCTCAAGAATCACACACACACAAACAAGGKGTCCCCAGTAACAAGGTACACAACACAAGGGATAATATGACAAATTTGCTTCCACCTGACGTCATAAAAGGAGGCTCCTCCTCACGCCGTCTCCTGTTTCAGTCAGGCAGAAGCAGACTGTTAATAAACCACCAGCCATTGGGGCTTCACTCAGACGGGGGAGGGGGGGGGGGGGGGTATTTAGTCCCTGCAGAGGTGTGCAGATTTAGTCTGAGAAGAGAGATAGGCTATGTGACTGYAGGACACATGCAGCGTTTCCGCTCGAGTCAAACAGTCGACAGATGAGTGGACCTGGACGCGGGCAGGTCCAGCAGAGCCTGGACCGTCACGCCGACCTTCACCAGGCCGCGCTCCTCCAGGATGTGATGGGGCAGACACAGTTTGTCCTGCATTAACACAGAGGCATAGTTCATCATTTGTACAGGTAGGATTAAAGTCAGGCGTGTCTACCACTATTTACTTTTTAAATACCTATTTGTCAGGCAGATTTTCTCAAGTGATAAACTGTTTTATTTTGCATTATCAGTTAGATGTTTCTGTGTACCAACGAGGGCGTGACATAGCTTGTGCAGTAGACTGACGGGTCATTGCAGGTTTTTAMTTTATCTTTTGYAKTCAGTTATTAAATATGGYTGAAGGTCATAAATCTTCAACACTGACAAGAAATAAGGTCCGTAGCAGCAAAAACATTTGGAAATAACAGATTACAAGATTTTAAAAGATTACCTGTGGGACACCGAGCTTCTTGCAAGCATCCAGGAAGTTCTCGACATTCCTGCGGCACTTTGCCATGCTCAGCTTTGGCTGCAATCCACAACATTATCCTGTTAGATTCTTATGTTTGGCATAAAAATGGTTGTAAAAAACAACAAACAAAACTGGGAAGAATGGTGTTATTTGAGGATTATGCAGACAGTATTAGTGTAGAAGTGTCAAAGGGTAATGTTCAGATCAAGGACTTTTTCGTCCCAAATATCAATCCAAGACATTTAAGTATTCCAGCATTCCAAGTTTACATATTTTTTACAGCACAGAGCATAATAWAACCCATTTAATTAGATGGTGGGAAATACCTGAACTGCAAGCACTATAGCAACAAAATTCCCATTTTCTATTTTTAAATACTTGCAAATTGCACACATATTCATTAAAGTGCCTGTGACATCTTTTTTTTTTGTAATAAATATGAACACATTTTTGTAAAGATAACATTGGTAACAAATGCTATTGGAAATAAAAAAAACACATCTTAAACAGTTGTTGAGATATTTGCATTTGTAGTAACAGGAAGTGATGTCAAAGGGGAATGTCTGCATGTAAACTAAACATTGCTAAAATGACTAACAGACTGCAAAAAAGAATCTGATGTTTCTTTTAAGTCATTATAAGAGAGATGAAGAAGAGTCAAGAGTTCAAATAATATTGTTTGAATGAAGAAAAACCAGTGAGTTCCTTTTCTTAAAGAGTTCCCCTTTGATGTCACTTCCTGTTTCATTTTGACTGAACCAAATTCAAAAGAACTGATGCCATTTATGTGACAGCGAGAAAAAGACACATGTATTATCTAAGTGTCTTAAATATAAATATGTTTTCTTTGACTTTGTGTATTTGAAGGATGTCACAGGCACTTTAGCTCACAAAATTTCACTACAGCCCCAATACGGCACAGCTAACATACCAATCAGGATCACACTTTATTACTTGAAATCGGCACAAAATGTCTCTGAGGAGAAGTTTATTTAAGATAAAGTTAAAACTTTTCAGAATATCTGACTGCAGGGATTGTTTTAGATTACTTACTACTGCAGGCGATGGGACGTGAATGCTGCCAACAGAACGAGGGGAAATGTGATTAGCTAAATGGCAGAGGACCACTCCATCCATCAGAGCAGCGCCGACATCATCTGGAAGCAACACCTTCAGTCTGGACTCGATGTTCTGTACACACGGGAACAACAGTCCAAACATTATGACCACCAACTCAACACTGAGAGGTTCCATCAGATTGGTGTTTAAGGAGTTCGAGGACAAACAAACAAAACTTTGTCATGTTTTGTGAGTCCAAAGCACCAAAGTTGTCACAGTACTCACTTTTCCTGACACACCTCGCAGAAACTACACGATCAGACAATGATCTCTCCAGCTGTGGTATATTTACCACAACTTGTAAACAGCAGCAGTAAGACAAACCACAGCTATAATTTATCTCTGCAGCTGGTGGCAGATTCGAATGATCCACACCAGTCTAAAATCAACATGTTGGTTCCTGTAAGCGTGGGTGGACACTGTCAAAAGGCTACCTGTGACATCAGACAGGGGAAGGGTTTTATTGGAACAGCAAGTTCTCATCTGATCACCCGATATGTTATCAGAAATGTGCTGAAAATGTCACGTAATGCATTCTAGTTTCATTTGGGATGGAACGAAAAACCGGTACTTGTTTGATTTGGAATCAATTATAAGATGCTATCATTGCCCGCAGTGATTTTGTGAGGAATTGATGACTGACATGCTTATTTAGTACAATATTTTAACATCCCTACACTCCCATCAGGACCTTGAGGTCCTGTGATCAAGATCTGCTGATTGTTCCTAATACAAAACTGAAAACTAAAAGGAGACAGTCTCTTTTGTTTTTAAATTTGCTTTGTGTATTTGTTGTTCTGTCTGTTGAAGCACTTTGTGATTTTTATTTTGAAAGGTGCTGTATTAATAAAGTTTCACCTACTTATTAATATATTGGTTGATAACTCGCATGGCATAAAATTCTATCTCTGTCTCAATCCTTAATAACCGTCAAATTTCTCATCATTGTGAGCATATTTTCTGTCTCTGTAGGGATGGTTTTAAAATTACCAGAGGAATCAGGTTTGCTTTAACTCTGAAGGGAAAAAAAAGAACGAAACTGAATTCTAGCCTCTTTATTTCTGCATGTTTAAAGATCATCTCAAAAGAAAATAGAATGGTTTCCAGTTTCAAGATCTACTACAGTTTTAAAATGTCTCTTGTGAAAAACAGCTACATTTTTGTGTCATGCTGCTCCTGTGGCTTAATGTTTAATTTGACGACATGACTGAAGCAGTATGGTTTTCTCCAGTCGTTCAGAGCGTTCCTGCTGTGAGCTCAGTCAGCTGCACAGCTGACATTCCTAGGAATGACTTGACAGAAATTTCCATGAATTGTTCTTCTCATTAATAAACAAGAAGTCAGCTGTTTGAAAAAGAAACAGCTGAGAAAAACAGGGAATGTCACAGCTTGTGTATCAAAGGATGGCAAGCCATCACTCTTCTGTTTAAAGTTTTGTTTATTCTTATATGTGTAGTTTCTGTATGTTCATGTTCAGTTTTTGTCCCATTGCCTCCCTGGGTTTCCAGCTATCCTCGGCACGTTTCTATAGTCAGGCTTCACTCCCTGGTTCTGTCCCTCCTTCTTCCACCTGTTCCCTGTTGTCATTCTGCCCAGGTGTCTCCACTCTTCTCATCAGCCCCCTCTCTAAAGGGCCCAGCATGGTCCATCCAAAGCTGGACAGCCGACTCCTGGCCACGTGGTTGCTCAAAGTTTGTTTTCACACACACATTTCAGGATCTACGAGCCGAGCTCCTGGGAAACGCCTCCAGCTGCTGTGGATGTCAACGCACAGGTTTCTTCCTGATATATCTGCCATTTGGCCACAAATCTGTTACATATAGAGCACCACACATTTTTGGCAGACAGATCCATACGTCAACCMCTTTGGGCGGTTATCTCTATCATGATCCTCAAAATTTCATATCTGTATTATTCACACATGTGGGGGGTGGGGAACTGTCGGTCGTGGGGAAATCCAGAATGTGACGCGCAGATAGCAAGCAGGGAGAGGTGGCAAACTTGTTTCTATCAGCAGAGCGGGTTGTTATTTATTCCTATTTATTGTTTTTGAGTTTTTTGTGTCCTACAGGCTCTGAGATGTAAAATAAATTTGAAACTGGGTTTTCAAAAAATGGGGAAATCCATGTAATTTACAATCTGTACCACTTAAGATGTATGCAGATTCCCCCATGCACAATGTCTCTGCTACCTCCATCCATACGTTTTGGACATTTGACTTTATACCTGCCTAGAAGGGTCATAGAGATGGCTATACTCTCTGACTGCCTCAGACAACGGCAAAATGATTTTCGTCAAGCACCTGCAACAATGAGAGAAGATTTTGCAGGTTTGGATGGACGACTCAGCAGGCTTTAATCTCCCAGTCTTCATTACACCTGCAAGGGCAACATGAGTGCTTTCACGCCATGTCCAGTTCTCCTCCATATCTCCTCGAGTTTTGCTATTTTCTTTCTTATTGATGCCATGTCAGCCTTTTGTTCTGTTTGATAAAGTTTAGGGTTTTTTCTAGTCTTGAGTTATCTTTAAACTAATCAAAATGTACAGCCTTATTGCTGATTATGAGGTTACCTTTTTTACACCTGTTTAAAACAATCATATCAGTTAAAATGGCCTCTGGTGTTTTGGCTGACAATGATTGTAAATTTATTCACATTATTAATTTATTTATATGGTGTATTCACACCAGGAAGGTCCTTTGGTCCACTTGTTTGGTCTGGACCAAAAGCAGATTTTAGTTTTTTTCATTTGGTGTAGTTTGCGTTTACACTGTGCTTTTTTTGCAAGTGGACAATAAACAAATCCACACGTGACAATCATTGCTCACACTGAACATAAATGATGGGGACAGGACAGAGCACAGACCAGGAAATAAAGAATGTGCTGTTTAATACAATAGCGATACATTTAGAATTTAAAGAGCATCTCATTCAAAAGCAGCTTTGTGATGATTTACTTCTAATTTTGGGACGACGGTGGCAAATGCGTGGCGCAACCCAAAGGAGACGAGATGCTCCATGTTCCATGACCCACAATGGCTCATAGTTTGTAGCGCAGTGGTAGTGTTTGCAGCAGTGAAGGTCTAATTGTTACCATGATGCTTATCAACAGTGGCTCTGGAAGTCCAAAAAGGTGCATGTTTACTGTAGTTGTTTCAATTCAAGGCCGCTTTGTAATCAGACCAGAAGTGAACCACATCAGAGTTCATTTAAAAGCGGGCCAAGACCACCTCAAAAGTGGGTCTCAGTCCRCACCAGGGTGTACATGAGTGTATTCACACCTGCATAAAAGGTCTGGACCAATGGGGGAAACAAACTCTGGTCTATTTAAAGTGGACCAAATGTGTCAGGTGTGAATGCCAATAGTCAACAATTGATAATTTCAGAGCTATGAATAAATTAAAAATCATTGACATCAATGACTTACGAGCAAATTCAACACATTCATCTGTTTTCTCTTATTCTTCTTTTGAACAGTGTGTACTGTAGTAATAGTCAACCAGTGTTTTCAGAGCCAGGAATGGACATAAAACCTCAGTTTTCCCACCACCATGGATAGAGACCCAGAAAAGGTTAAACCAGTAAACAGACATGTTGTTCTTTTTCCTCACATAAAAAATCCATATTTCAGCCACAAAGACGTAAATCATAACCAAAATATCAAAGTAACTCATGAGGGAGAGTCTGCCTTTCAACTCCCTTCCCTCAGGTTTAATATCTTCACAATAGTGGATGGCAAGTTGGCTCCTGTACCTGTGTAGATCTGTAGCACATGGCAACCTGTTGTCATTTTTTCAAATGGAAAAAAAAGTGTTGGCAGTTTTGGGTACATGGTTGGTCTCTGCAGGGCATGGAACCCCCTTGGAAGCAATTTGATGAAGAACTGTCTCTTTGGATGTACATCTGCAACAGATTACCTTCAGGAGTCGACCTGATTCAAGATGACAACTACAGAAAATCAACCTTGGCAAATGCCAAAATGGTTCCAACCATGTCAGATTTGCAGAGCTAAAACATGGAGTGGTATTAATCTGATAACTATCCTCATTGTATAATTTAAGTGCTTGTGAGAGCTTGTCTAAAAGTTTAGAATACAAAGCAATGAGCCATATGGATTTATATAAGGAATGCACCTTTTACTACTTTCAGTTTTAAATAGTTTCGGTGCATTTATTGTAGTAAAGCCATTCATATCCATCTCTTTTCAATTCAGTGTATTTTACTACAAAGGCCAAATAAAATGAGACAAATCAAAACAGTGGAACAGGACTTGGATCCTTATGTAATGTTATGATGTCTCTGAAAGTCTGGGGACACTCAAGAGGAAAAATGCATCACCCCGGACATTTAGCTCCATTTAGCTTTCACTCCGTTACTCGAAGGAGTAAACACTGGAACAAAACCAGAGTTTATTATGAGCCTGTGAACAATGAATAGACATAAACAAGCTGCGAGGCATCTGACCTGTCGTAACAGTCCTATCTGCTCCAGCTCCTCCCTTAGATGCTCCATCTTCCTCCTCATGGTGAAGCTGGGGTCTGTTGAGCTGATGTCCTGACGGTTTCCTTTGGTGAAGGCTGGAAAACAGAGAGCTGCGTTGAGTTCCAGATAAAACACAGTAAGATGTGCAAACTAAACAAAAGGTCTTAGAAGGAGCGTTTAATGACAGTCAGGCTAACCTCGGGACATGTGAGGTCTGCTTTGCTTCAGCATGATGGGAGTCCATTAGATTTACAACATAACTTAACCCACACTGACACTGAAGCAGGATGTCTGTTTACTATCACTGTTTTCAGATCAAGTCCTCTGAAATTAAAATATTCTGTGAACAAAACAAAACTTAGCATTTTAGCCAAAAAAATGGTCTCTACATTCATTGAAACTCAGTTGTTATTCAGCTGCTTCATTCTTCAGGGGTCGCCACAGTGAACGAAGGTACATTAAAGATTTGAAAAGATTTATTGCCAGAAGACTTTTCTGATGCAACCTTGGCTCAAACCTGCAGCCTCAGGATTATGAGACTGCAAAACTGACCCCCATAGGGGTGTCCTGGCACAGGTTTTTTTTTTTTCAAAACAAGTAGTACTTGAGTTTAGGTATTTGTTAGAACTTAAACATTACACAGTGACTTTAAAACCATTTATTTTATTTAGAACAAGATGCCTCTCCTTCCTTATAGGCCTACAGCCCCTCTGACTGAATCACATCAAATATACAGCATGATACTATATCATATCATATATGTTGAAACACTGAAATTGGAAGTTCAGCATACATACATCATTTATCCCAGACAGGAAGATGTTTACTGTATCTCAAATGCTGATCATGGAAAAGGAAGAAGAGCTTTATGTATATTTTAAATGTTAGTTTTGACTAGAAAATTTTAATTACTAATACATCTCCTGTACAGCCATAAACGTTTCACTGACTTTTAGAAATTTTAAGCTAACTTTTTCCTAATGCATACTTAATTGGGGAGACCTTATTATATTAGTTTTATAAGCAGGGTTATTAAATTAAACATTTTTTGTTTTAATTCTTATGAGTTTACATGTAATGTTGACTAGGACGAAAACTGGTGTCTAATTAAATTTAGAGATAGAACTGTGGTTTGATTATATGTCACAATATATGTCATAATGGCCTGCCATAAAATGTATTAAAGGAACACGAGTGACATCTGTGTTATAACTTATGGTATGAGTTATAATGATTTAATATTTTTAATTAACATTTATGTGCACGTGGCTGGTTCAGTCTGTGAGGTTTTATTTTTTTTGTGCTGTGGTTCAAAGATTTTTGTTGTGTTTTCCTGTTGTCCTCTTGTTCTGCTTTTTAAGATTGTTTCATTTAATAAAGTTCACCCTGGTTCCTTGTTGTGATGGTCTGTACACCAGTGGTGTTCAAAGTCGAGCCACAAGTGGGCACTATTAGAGCCTCAGAAAGCTGAAGGGAACTTAAGATTATTTTCATTTAATCTAATAAAGGTTTGAATCGTACAATTTATAATAATATTTTTAAAATGTTATATAAAAGACATTTGATGTATTTTGTTCTGTTCTTTTTGTCAACAATTTTTTTAAAAAGTTGGTTTTCCAGTGAGAATATAGCGATGTTTAAAACATGTTTGTTAAAAACATATTCTGTTAAATAAATGTAATAATTATTGACTAGTGAATAAAGGTGAGGAAAACAATTCTAAAAGTTTCTGTTTCTACATGTTTTGTAGCATCCCCCCTTTTTTAGTGGTTTTGCTGGGGGGGTGGGGGGGTCCCTGGTCAGATGCTAATGCTATTTGGGGGGCCATGGCATTACACTACATTGAAAATCTGGATTTTCCTTCCAACAGTAGAGTTTTTTTCCATGGAAGTATAAATCAACAGTAATTAGGACTATCCTGATCTCTTTTCACACCGAGGCCAAAATTCATGTGTGAACTGAGTTCAGAAGCATTATATGGCCAAATACAGCAGCACACAGACAGTTCCACAGAAAACCTTTCCCCACTTCCAGGGAAAGCTTCGCTGAGAGACAGAGAGAGATAAAAGGGCTTCAGGTTTAAATTAAACACACGAGCCTCAGCTTCAACACTCCCCTATGCACCCATGCATTGCTCACATTTGGGCATTTGCCATTATTGAGATCTAGGCAGTAGGAAAGATTTACAGTATGTCAATAATGAAGAGGGGAAAAGTTTGTCAAAACACTCAAAATATGCTGATGAAGAATGTCCTTCCCCAAATTTATTTGAATTGAAGTTTCTTGGATGGGAAGCAAAACGTCAAGTTTCAAAATATAAGTCCAGTCATGTTTGGCTTTTTGAAACTTTTTTTTGAAAGCTCTAAAACATGTTTAGAAATACAAATGAACTATGAAATGAAATAACTTCATTACTTTAATGTTTTGCTTAGATCCACATCGAATAAATGAATTTTGTGAGAATATCAAATTCACCCAACAGACTATTAGATGTCACAGACTGTGCACGAGGTGAAGAAGTGACTGATGCTGTAGGTCATGGGGTTTATTTTAGCGTGACAGTGTCAGATCAAAAAAAACACATTACAGTAAAAATTATATCCCACTTTGTAAGCCAGGTTGATAGCAACAGCAGCTTTGCACACGCGTTATCATTTGCAGCAAAGGATGCTCTCTGCTCTGACTGCAGCTTGGGTTCAGTCAGACCACTTATCAATTCTTTGGAAAGGGGAGGGGCTCTGGAGTTGGCAGTAAAGTCTGTTATTGGCTGTAAACCGACACCATGACTCAGGAGTTCTTCCCAGTGTTTATAAAGGGGGAAGCACTGAGAGGGAAAACATGAGAATCCTGGCATGAGGGTGACGTTTATGGGTTTTACTTATCATGCATGTTTGCTTGGCATAACATTATTTCATGCTGACCATCAAGTTTTATGAGGAAGCTAATTGATTCATTAATGTTGTGTCTTAACATTAACAATGTCAGTTGGCAAAAGGCTAACAAGCTAAACAAAAAGTTAATTCTGCTATTAGCTGTTGGCTGTTTAGCAAAACTGTGTTCACCACAGCTGAAAACCTATACAAGGGTGCATGGTTATATGAGCACAATGGAATTTTCCACATTCTCAAATAAATAAACATTGTAAACCAGTGGGAGATATTTATTACCAAATGTGTTAAAAAAAAAACAGATAAACATGTTTATTACCTGATCTTGGCTTCAGTCCAAACACTGTCAAAGTGGTGCTGAAATCTGCATAGCGTAAACTCTCCTGAGGACAAATGCATCTATTACTCTCAAAATGAGCCAAGMTGAGAAAAGATGGGATTATACATGAGCTTTTCTAACTCACCTCACAGTCATCACCACCGCTGGAGCTTTTACGAGCAGTCTGACACTTATACTGCAAGAAGAAAAGAAAAACAAACATATTTGTGATGCTTGGACGCTAACTGTTTCACCTATTATTACCTTGTCTCAGCTTGGACAGATGTTTGATGTCAAAGGAACATTAGGAATATTGTTATTTGATTCTTTCGAATTCCTTGGATGAGCAAACACCTGTTGCAACAATCATTTTCAAATGGTTGAAAAAACTTGGGCCTTCTCAAAAACCCTTATAAACTTGGCACAAAAAAGTAAGGAAATTTGTGTTTGGTAGATTATTTCTTTGTTGTAACAACGCTTCTTGGCAATAAACCTTATATCAGCTTCACTAGAGGATCGCTACAACAGAATTGCATATCTCCCCTATGTAGAACCTCGATTGGTCAGACCATTTTTTCGTATAAAAGTACAACTTTATGGAACTTGTTGGCCCCACAAGTAAAAGCTGCTCCTGAACTTAAAATATTCGTCCATATGACTAAATCTTGGCTAAAGGAAAACCAAAGATGTGATCATTTCTAGCAGTTTTATTGGTTGAGAAAGTCTGTGTGGGACTGTATGTGTTAGTGAGTTAGTATTAYAGCTATAATTCTTAGGATGTTAGCTGAATGTGTGAAGATGGAGAGGTACTGAGGATGTGGGTTGTAAGGCTATTYATTAATATGTAGAGAGGAAAAGTTTGTTTTTGTATTATTTATGAATTATAAATTGTATATACAGTTTTTAAGGTACATAATTTAATGCATAGTTTTTATTAAATAAATTTGGAGGTTGCATGGTTGATTACATGATTATGTAGGCAGAAATACATGTGCATTTTTAGTGTATTTTGATGACTTTATGTATTTTAATGTTTAGAAATGCCTAACCAGGGACTGGAGTTGCAAATTAGCTGTAGCTATAGACTCTTTTTGCAATGCATCAATTACAAACTTGATCTGTTCTATGTTTGTATGCATTATGCCTGCCAAATAAACTAACAAATAAATAAATAAAAATATGGGGCACCTGATGGGCAGCACCTGAAGGTACAGAAGCTCAAAACAAGTTTCAATTTCAACAGCAAAATAAACAGTTTGGCAGAGAAAATTTGACAAAGTTTTCATGTGTGCAACACACATACTCAGCTCTACTGCCGACAAATGCTGTTCCTTACAAATRTGGCAYTATTTAAAAGGAAAAATAACAGGCTTTCCAACGGTATAAGATTTACTGCCAAGAAGCATTGTTACAGCAAAGGAACAATCTACCAAACATAAATATCCTTACTTTTTGTGCTAAGTTTAGTTACTTTAACAAAACTAATGTTCACTCAGATTACAAAAGCGCACCCTTTTTGTCACCAGTCATTCTAAGCAAACAGAAATGAACAACTAATTTTCTGTGGATAATTGCAACCTGAGACCTTTCTGCTGAAAACACACCAATAAAACTGGACTGAAAAAGGAGTTCTCGTGAAAAAGCCAAACCATAACGTGCAACTTGGCATCAAAAGTGGTGAGTGATACATGGAATCAAAGGATTATGCACATGCCCGTACTTTTAGGTAGTCTTTTCTCAGGTACTTGCTCCGCCTGCGGTCCTCATTCTGATTTAGAACTGGTGGCACTTCAGGCCACCTTGGCTCCGAGTCTGATTGTTCAGCCTTCAAGCTTCCATCAAAGGAACAGGAGGATGAAGGCTGCAAAAGTATTAGCACACATGACAATTAATGCTCCTCTAGTAAGAGAAAAAAATCATTTGTGAGAGAAAAGACTAAGAGTGGTATCTCACTGAGCTGTTCCAGATTAGTTGATAACACAAAATTGTGGAAAATTTTGCAAATTATCATCTGTAGCTTAGGCATTTTCAGCCAATTTTGGAAAACAAAAGCATTTTTTAGTCATGGAGTTCCTCAGGGTTCAGTGCTTGGACCAATCATCCTTACTTTTGTGACGGCCCTGCTGCTTAGTTAATTGCAGCCAGCTGCCACCAGTTTCCTTAATTGTGCTTCCTCACAGGTCTTCCTTAGGGGGCGTGGCCTGTGCTCCTTTTAAGTGCACACAGAGCTGCATGCAGAGCTGCACGGAGAGCTGTGCTGAGCGCTGTGTGGCCAGAGCTGAGCTGAATGTGGAGCTGCACACAGAGCTGCATGCAGAGCTGCACGGAGAGCTGTGCTGAGCGCTGTGTGGCCAGAGCTGAGCTGTGTGGAGCTGCACACAGAGCTGCATGCAGAGCTGCACGGAGAGCTGTGCTGAGCACTGTGTGGCCAGAGCTGAGCTGTGTGGAGCTGCACATACAGTGCATGCAGAGCTGCACGGAGAGCTGTGCTGAGCACTGTGTGGCCAGAGCTGAGCTGTGTGGAGCTGCACATACAGTGCATGCAGAGCTGCACGGAGAGCTGTGCTGAGCACTGTGTGGCCAGAGCTGAGCTGTGTGGAGCTGCACATACAGTGCT
>NW_013953343.1:64806-66906 GCF_001266775.1 Austrofundulus limnaeus
ACATTGTATATTATCCTTCTGTATTACACATTCACACAAACACCTACTATAATCAAATTCTATGAAATAATATAGTTTTCTTTAAAAATTGAATAACTATTAGCATATGTTTACTCCCCAAATTCTTCCTCAAAATATTTGACAAATTAATCTTTTCCTTAATACTTTCAAACTCTCTACTCATGAATCGTCTCTCTTTTTCATATTTGTGACATCCTAATATAACATGTTCTCAGACTGCAGGTTTACTTGTGGTTCCTGGAGTTTCTAAAAGTAGAATGGGAGGCAGAGCTTTCAGTTATCAAGCTCCTCTCTTGTGGAACCAACTTCCAGTTTCTGTCCGTGAGGCTGACACTCTGTCTACTTTCAAGATTAGACTGAAGACTTTCCTTTTTGATAAATTCTGTTAGACTTAGGTTTCCTGAGTTGTTCGTTAGTTAGTTAGTTAGTTAGTTAGTTAGTTAGTTAGTTAGTTAGTTAGTTAGTTAGTTATGCTGCTACAGACTTAGACTGCTGGAGGACAAACTGACCACATTTCCTCACTCTGCTATTATCTTTAGTCACTCTACTCTACGTTTGGTATAATTAATTCTATCAATAGCATGTGTTTTCTTTGTCTCTCTTCCAGAGGAAAATACACCTGGACCAGTCCTGTGTTTGTCTGTGTCTCTTTCCTGTCCCCAAACCCAGGCAGATGGCTGCCTGTCCTGAGCCTGGTTATTCTGGAGGTTTCTTCCTGTTAAGGAGGAGTTTTTCCTCTCCGCTGCTGCCGGAGTGCTGCTCAGGATGGGAGACTGTGATGAAGCAAAGATTTGGTGCAGTCTGCTGGTTTCTTTAGATTTATTGTTGTTTGTTTGTTTGTTTGTTTGTTTGTTTGTTTGTTTGTTTGTTTGTTTGTACAGTGCCCTGAGACAACAGTTGTTGTGAGTGTTGTATATAAATAAACTGAATTGAATTGAATTTAAATAATATGCACCGCCATCCACATCATACCTGCCTTGGATTGTATCCACTTTGTCAGCCTCCCTATCATTTAGGATTTTGTTTACTTCACTTTTTACAAAAWACTCAATATTTATCATCAATTTTTTTTTTTAGTCTTGAACATTTCTGTTTTCGGAGAGCTCAGGAGTTAAGTAGTACAGTGAAGCTTGCAACAAAATCAAGAAAAGTTCATGATGGGTTCAAGATGCCAGCTCTGTGACTTCTTTTGAGAGAATATTTCTTGCATAAGATTTTTCAAGATGTACAAMATTCAGCTGACAAAATTATAAGCTCTTGAGACCCAGGCCAGGAAACTACATCCAACACTGTGAGACAATCCAGTGACTTCCTGGTGAATGCTGCTCGACAACAGTCACCAACTGTCTCAGCTCAGTGAGTTACTATCTTATGACAGACATTTTAGCATTAAAAACAGTATGTGARTTTGAGTTTTGCAGACTTTGTACCTGTCCACTCAGCACTGATGCTCCGCTACTTCCTTCATCCAAAGAAGCACTAAAATAAAGACAAGTAATATCAAAAGATTTGGTTTAAAGTGTTTCTCAGTACCTATGTTACCCAATACCTATGTTCTCCGGTACCTATGTTTCTTAGAACCTGTTCCTGAGTACCTGTGTTCCCCGATGTCTATCTTCCCCAATACCTATGTTCCTCAGATCCTGATTCCCAGAGCCTATGTTTCCTGATACCCATGTTTCCCAGTATCTACAGTATGTTCCCTGATACTTATGTTGTCCACTACTTACATCCCCAAGTGCCAATAGGTACTGGGGAACAAAGGCACCAGGGGAATATAGGTACAGAGGGAACATGGGTACCAGGGGAACATAGGTACAGAGGGAACATACTGTAGGTACCAGGGAACATAGGTACAGAGGGAACATATGTACCAGGGAACATAGGTACCAGGGAACATAGGTACCAGGTAACATAGGTACCAGGGGAACATAGGTACAGAGGGAACATGGGTACCAGGGGAACATAGGTACAGAGGGAACATGGGTACAGAGAGAACATGGGTACCAGGGGAACATAGGTACAGAGAGAACATGGGTACAGAGAGAACATGGGTACCAGGGGAACATAGGTACCAGG
>NW_013953343.1:67906-72637 GCF_001266775.1 Austrofundulus limnaeus
GGGGGAACACAGGTACCAGTGAGCACAGGTACCAGGGAACATAGGTATGGGGGAACACAGGTACCAGTGAGCACAGGTACCAGGGAACATAGGTATGGGGAAACATAGGTATCAGGGAACATAGGTATCAGGTAACAGAGGTACCAGGGAACATAGGTATCAGGGAACATAGGTAACAGGGAACATAGGTCCCAGGGAACACAGGTATCAGGGAACAGAGGTATCAGGGAACACAGGTACCAGAGAACATAGGTACCAGGGAACATAGGTACCAGGGAGCATAGGTACCAGGGAACACACGTACCAGGGAACATAGGTACAGAGGGGAACATAGGTACCAGGGAACATTGGTACCAGGGAACATTGGTACCAGGGAACACAGGTACCAGGGAACACAGGTACGAGGGAACATGGGTACAGGGGAACATAGGTACCAGGGTCAGTCTGATCGTGGCTTCAAAAATTAAATTAAACAACAATGCTGAAATGATTTGTCCTGACATCAGTAACAAAAACTCAGGTGGGTCTGTCTGACATACAGGGGTGCCATCAATGGGGTAAAGATTAGAGACAATGACCATCCCTAAAATCTGATGTCTTTGCCAGGCTTAATAAGAAAAAGAAACATTCAAAAGAGGCATGTGTTCAGTTTTAGGTGGGATGTTTGGGTATGACTGTGTGTGAGTTTATGTGTACGTGTGTAGGTGATGTGTGCTTTTGTTTTGCATAACTTAATTGTTGAGATGCATGCAGAGTTGCTCGTACCTACGAACAGTCTGAGGTGGCAGTCGTTTGCTGCTGGAGCTCCCAGAGTGACTCAGAAATCTAAAAAATAAAAAATAACAGGCGGGTAGAGTTCATTTTACAAGCACATAAAGAGGCAGAGGTAAAACAAGGACAGTTCCTGTGAAATGATGACAGATTTGAACCATTGGCAGTAATACTGTACTTTTCCTAATAAGTTACTAGGTCACAATTTCACCATTTGAGCAGCACTAAACTTTCCCTGCATGATGAAAGTAACGTTCTTCATTGTCGGCTTATAATAACAACACTAGTTCATGCAACACTTATCAAGATAAGCACACTGGATGTGCTAGTATAACCAGCCAAGAATTTAGCTTTTTTTTTCTTTCTCAGATGCAAGCTGTCGAGAAAAAAAACAAAATCCACAAAACACATATTAAAACACATACCTGTGTGCCCTGCCGGTCACTCTCCGTCGGTGAATAAGACTCTCTGCTCTGCAAATTAAGGATCGTCGTCTAAAAGCATCACATCAGTGTAGAAGCAGAAAGAGGAGAAAAAAGCAGAAACATGGAGAGATGAATTAAAGATCACAAAGATTTGAAGAGACACAAAAGCACAACTGAAGCATTTCATTTGTTTTTAAGCATGTTTGATTTTTTTTTTGTTTTGTTTTGTTTTGTTTTTGACGTTTCTGTCATGGTTCTTGCTTATTTTTAGCGTTTAGTTTTTGATTTAAGGTGTATTTTTATGCTTATTCCCTGTGATGATAGTTCCTTTATTTACTTTGTGTTCACATTGTTCCTTTGTCTTCCTGTGTTCCTCAGTTAAGCCCCTTCATCCCTTTAAGCACTGCTCATCGATTCAGCTTTGGCCAAATGTGTCTCCATTTCCAGTGCCGACTGTGTTTTTGGGTCCAGCCCAGCCGCGGTACGTTGACGTCAGCAGACTGCTGCCCGTGGACTGACTGAGTCAAGGCGGAACTTCAAACACTCAAACATTTTTATCTGTTTGAGGAGACGAGCGAACAGCTTGAGCGCAACAGAGCAATCTGACATGATGTTACACGCACACTTATAGTGCCGCATCAAATTAAATAGAGAAAAACTACGCGACAATAAAATCCCAGCTGACAATCTGCCCACAGAGTGAGGGACACAGCCCAACGGAGACACACCTACACTTGAGTAGAAGCGAAAAGACACGAAGCGATGAAAGTAAGACTTAACGAAGGAGAAGGGTCTTTAGTTTCTGCTCCTTTGTCCTGACACACTGACCCACACCTGAGCGAAGACGAGCCAGAAGCAAATTTAAGCACCAAATGAAGTCTACTGGAGTCCCACTCACCTGTTTTGCTGTTCCTGCTGCAGAAGCTGGACAGCGATTTTCCTCAGATCCAGCACTTCTTTCAGCTCATCATCTTCCTCCTCGGCAAGCTGGTCCTTATCAGAACTGGAAAATAGAGTTGAATCTTAAGCTTAAACATGAATTTCAAATTACACCCGAACAGCTCTMTGCAGTTTGAGCCTCTCAACAAACACAATTCGAAAACCTAATCATGTTTTTAAGAAGTTTCTTGAAGTTCACGCGGTGATTGACAGCCGACACTTTATGTGTTTATATAAGACGAGCCAAACCCATTCGTCAGTCAAACTAGCGGGTGCAGCAATCCATCAACCACAGGCTCAAGCTGAGACATGTGATGTATGTTTAACAAAATAAGTGACAAAAAGAAGTTGGTAATGCTTTCTTTTACGGAACCCTTATTACCATGTAATTACATGGTAATTACAGTACAAAAGAAAAACTACTGTTAGTAAAACTACCTTTATTGGGTAACTACAATCAAATTACTATTCAATAGTAACTCAACACTATATTTATAACCAAAAGAATGCAACTAAGTTTTGGGGTTAGTGGTTAATTGCAATAAAATATAACTTTAAAACTGTCCAAATTACCTACTACTTATTTAGGTGTTGCATTGTGAATTGTAATACACTACCAGATAATTGCTCATTAGTGCAGACGATTAATTACATAGTAAAATTGTACCCTAATTACCATGTAATTACATAGTAATAAGGTAGTAATTACAATTTAATTACATCTTTTATTACCTTGTAATTACATGGTAATAAGTGCACTTTAAAAGAAAGCGTTACCAAGAATTTTTGTGACTAGTTAAGTTGGCAGAGGATGTAACCATGCATGGTCCCAGCCATGATTCACCAATGACTGATGTGTTTTCATTGATTCATACATGTTTATTCGTAGAGAGAAAAAACTGTTATACAGCTCTTAATATACAGCATTTGATGGGGCTGCGTTAAAAAGTAGCATAGGAACAAACATAAATGTTGAGATGTTACTTTACCATCAATCTTCATTATAATGTTATCTAGATAAAATTATATGGTGGTTTATAGGCAGGAGTATTCATAATTTGTGCTGGAATATCCATTTTTTGAGACTGGACTTGTTGGCTGGTTAACTCTACCAGAATTAAATTCTCCAAACTGAGGCTGTTCAAAGAGTTAAATGTCAGGTAATAATTATTCATAGATTTTCCAGAGAACCTCACTTCAAAAGATTTAAACTGTCCCTTTAAGACACTGAAGATGATGTAGCGTTGACATCCATCTATCTATTTTGACATAACAGCTCAGATCTGCTGTTGTGTTTAATAGTTTTACAACCTGTCAAAGGTTTTCAGTGGGTGACAGGTTTGCACTGCAGGCAGGCTTCTTCAGCATGCAAACTCTAACTGCTAAATCGTGTTTGTCAAGCGCAGAATGTGGATTTGCAGAGTCTTGTTATAATGAAAGACATTTCCTCCGAAAAAATACATCATCAGGATGCCAGCGTTTGTTGCTCCAAAACATTCAGTATTGAAAGATTTGTCACAGATGTGCAGGTTCCCATCATTTTAAGCTCTAATGCATCGCAGTGGGATTAGAAATGCAGAATTTGGAAAGTTTTCCACTTCAGTTCAGTAGCATAGAGAAGACAATAATGTGAAACAATTCTTTTTAAAAAATCCAAAAGGTTAAGTTTTTATCGTAACATAACGGTATATTTAAGATATTTTAAAGTTTTCTGCGAAAAGATTAGAAAGAATAAATTAAAGGATGTAGATAGCTCTTTGAATTACTTGAGTTTGGAGATTTCGAGGTTTGAGACTGGAGCTGCAGCTCAGATTAGCCATTAGCTTGCTAATTAAACTGCATTTCTACAAACTGGGATCATTCAAAAGAGCTATCTCAAACATTTTAGATATTTATTGCTAATCACTTTTCTATAGAACCCAAGTATTTAAAAAATAATGATCAACTGTAAGATTGAGAAGCAATTTCATGCATCACCTATGGTTAAATAAAATGTTTCCTGCTGAAACATAATAATTACTTAAGTACTTTTTAAACTGGTGACTAATTTCAATTTGTAATCCTATCCAAACATTTTATAGCCTGCAGTGTTGATTGTTCTAACAAACAATTCATGTGCTTTTGTAAACAATGCTGTACAGACATCTTTAGTTAGAATAAATCAAAAATACCAAACATCTTTAAGTAGCATAAATTATGAATTACAAAGTGAAAATACAAATTAGGAGAGAACCATCAATCTCTCATTTTTAAAGCATGTCAAGAGCAGCTGCGTAGCATCTGTTCCTGTTTTTACTGTCAAAATATGTTGTAATTTAAGTTGATGACATTTGTTTTATGACAATACAACATGTTTCTTTCGTGATTCGGGGAAATGAGCAAAGGGAAGCTGTCTTTTTATTGAAAAGAGATGCATACAAACAGGGCTGAGTGAAGCTAAGGGTGCCGTCGATCTAGGTGACACCAAAAACGGGGGACAAAAAAAGTAATTTATAACTTTTTATCAGAGTATAGTCGATTTAGTCTGTAGAATAATCACTGGTTAATGCTCTTCCAGTGGCAGGAAGTTTGTCTGTTTGAGCAGATCTTTTACAAC
>NW_013953343.1:73637-75557 GCF_001266775.1 Austrofundulus limnaeus
GCTGTCAGCAGATGTTGGCAGGTATGAGGTGGACTTGTGGTATTCTGTTTGAAATTAAATAAATTGTCAACTATTCTAATGGGATAATGTTTCTAAAGATAAAAAGTATTAAATTTGGTATGTAAATGTATGGAAATTGGCAGTGAGATTTAGAAAACTGCACAAGAGGCACCACCTGAAATCTTGCCTAGGGTCACCAAATTACAGAAAACAGGAACAACCTGAGCTGAGTTAGGGGGTTTGTTTTCCAGCTCCATGGTCAAATCAACTCACCCTGACTCCTCCTTCCAGCTGTCTTTATCTTTACATTGTTGAGACATGCTAAGAACTTTCTCCAGTTCCTGAAACACATTCAGAAATTGCAACATTTGACAAAAAAAAAAAAAGCAATCGACTTTTCACTCCATGAGTTCTCCACGAAATTCTYCCCAAACGTTTCGGGATCATCTCAGAACCAAGCAAAACAGAAAGGTACCTTTATGCAAGACACATGACTGCTTTGCTGTCCATCACACTCTGACAGAGCAGGATCCTCATCGGGGTTGGGCTCTATAAAGTCACAGAGATCCTGATCTGATGGAGGGAGGAAGCATCCGCGTTCAYCACATGACTGTCACATTTTAGGCACTTCATTCTACTACCCCATGTCTCTGTTATTGCTTTCAAAGGGAAAATGTGATACTTATATTCGGTAACCTTTGCAAGAGTCCATTTTGGAGAGTAARGAAAGGGCATCAGCACGGGCTGTCTCTGAAACTTGGGAGTGGAGGCTGACGGTGTCGTCGTCTGAAGGCTGCAGGAGAAGTCAATAAGAAAGTTATCAGTGGTTTAGTTATTGTCTTCAGGACCACGTAATTGCTCACATATTAAAAAAAAGGTTATATAATTCACTGTGTAACACTCTTTCCTCCCAAAAAAATGTTTTGAAAGTCGCAGTCAAAGTTAAAAAAAAAAATTTCTAGAACCAATTAGTCTCTGGTGTGTTAATGTGACACAATGCAGGTTCTTGGCTCAGAGACATGAAAGTCAGCCACAGACAAGTAAACATAAAGCACTTGGGTCTTAAACTTTTAGATTCTTGCGCCAACGTCTATGTTAACCCTAAATAAATATGTCTGTCAGCTGTCAGTTCCTGATTTATCACCTGCTAATAGGCTGCATTTACCACCTCCTGCTGACACACATCAGTGGAATCTGAGAGGAAATCTGATCCAAGTAAGCACACATCAGAAAACACTTGAACTAATTAGAAAGAACCGGTTCATTGATTTACAATCCCAATTCCAAAGAAGTTGGTTCATTGTGTAAAACATAAATAAAAACCGAATAAAATGATTTGTAAAGCCTTTTCAACTTATATTCAATTGAATACACTRCAAAGACAAGATATATTGGCCAAGGAGTTCCTCTGGGTTTGTGCTTCAAGCAATACTTATTATTTTATAAATGTTCCCATTACATAAAATGATTAGATGTCAAATGGATTAATTTTTATATGATACTTTTTTATATTTGTCAATAAGAACTAATCAATTTAATCACATAGTTAGATTACAAGAGTGTCTCAGAGACATAAAAACCTGGATGATGCTTAATTTTCTGCTTTTAAACTCAGCAAAGACAGAAATTATTGTCTTTGCAGCTTAAGATCTTAAAAAATAAGCTTTATATACTGCGCATTACAGTGATACTTTTGGTTTCCAGCTCTAACATGTCTCTGCTTTTAAACTTTCCCTTTGATAAATCTTATAGTAAAGCTTGGTCTGTATGAGCCATGTCTTTAGTTATGCTGCTGAAAGCCCAGACTTCTGAACACCTTTTGTCACATTTGTTTTTTACTCAGAATGGGCCTCATGCAAGAACATGTTCGTATTTTTATCCTAAATTTCTCTTACTTTTGTTCGTACAAAGGGTTCGTAC
>NW_013953343.1:76406-90397 GCF_001266775.1 Austrofundulus limnaeus
ACATTGGTGAATGCCACAAATTCTCCTAAATCACTCGTACGCACAATTTAAAAACAAATCTGTGCGTACGAACGGTTCTTGCATGAGGCCCAATGAGAGTAAAAAAAAATTATTGTCACCAACATTTTTGCATTTTCTTCGTTCTCTTGGCAGGTTTACAGAGCAAACTACTTGTTTGTCTGTGTGTCTTTCTGGCCACCCATCTTAGTTTTAGTTTTGCTGGAAGTTTCTTCCAAATACATGAATACAGAAATGAAAAGCTATAGTCTTTGCAGCTGTTGCAACTGAACATTGCCTAAACGTCTATCTAAGAAAATAAAAACAAGATTTACAGTCATAAATGTGTTTGACTCGTGGTCATTTGTTAGTGCTGCCTTTGAACTCTGACCTCTGTTGTTGACAGCCTCTTGTCTCCATTGTCACTACCAATTCCAGAGTCAGGCCCATGGTTCTTGCTTGGATAGAAATCTTCCRTGCTGGAAAATATGCAGGAACAAAAGGAATTCATAACCCAAATAAAAACAAGGACTTAGACTGTGCAGAAGTGATGAGTGAGTGAAGCACGCATCGCCTCACGGGGATGGAAACGATCTGTCATTACCTATCGGTGAGAGGCTGTGGAAGGCAGCGTTTGCTGAGGGTGGGCAGATCCAGCGTGTCTGGTTTCTTGTCCACTCTACAAGCTTGGATGTTCAAGTATTTGAATATGTGCACTTTGCCCTTCAAGCAAATCTGTGACACAAAAACACACGAGGCTTCTCAGATGTGTTCTGGCTGCTGAAAGAAATGTGCCCTAACATCCACTAGGTGGTGCCGTTGTTTCAGGTTTCATTTGAACGTGACCATGTTATATTCACATTTGATATAAGGACATGAGGAAGACTCACAAAACTACTGAATGTACAAACCTGTGCAGGTGGAGACTGCATAGGGTTGTTATCTAAGACGATGGTCTGAAGTTGCCTGAGTTTCCTAAAAGCAGGAGGAATCTCTGTGATCTTATTGCAGGAGAAGTCAAGTCGAATGAGGGGCAGATCAGCCAGCTCTATAAAGGATGAGGAGGAAAAAAACTATGCATTAAACAGCACAATGTAACRTAGTGCTTCAAATTAAGCAAATGACATAGGTTAAACAAATTTAAGAAGATGAAGGTGCAGCTGATATGTCCTAAATTTTTGATAAAGTTTTTATTATCTACCTCTGAAACATGTGAACAAACCCTGACAAGGTTTTAGGCCAAATTCATGCAGAAATAGCCAAAATTTCAAACATTTTACAGTGAAAATTAGCTTTTGTTAAAGTAAAGATCTTTTCTAATTGAAGTAACCCAATAATTTATGACAAGCAGGTCTTATTTCTAGAAAATTATGAGACAAAATGATACATTAAAATGGATTATTTATGCAGCTGAACAAACTTTGAAAGTTAAAAACATTTTCTGGAGCAACACCATTATTTTTGCTTAATTTTGTCAGGCACCAAATAAAAATCTGACTTTTCCATGCGTTCAACTGTAAGGTTTCACAATTACATTTAGTGGGGCGCCAATGAGTTCCTAATATACTGTATATATAATTTCCTTAGTTAKCCTTACTCATTCGCATTGCATGATGTGTTGTGTGTGATTGTACAGTTTTTTTGTTTGTTTGTCTTTTACAGTTATTTAACCAGGCAAGACCCGTTGAGATCTCAGGCCTGGGTCTGAAGGCAAACTATTGTACGTGTTTTTAATTGAATTTAAATTGACTGTAATTGGATCTTAATCTTACTTGAATGTACTTATTTTTGTTGTAAATTTCCATGAGAAAATTTTTATTGTGAATTGAGGCTATATCAAAGAACTGAATTGAATTTAATCAGATTGTTTTATTTAGTCTTCTGTTGTATGCACAGAATGAGAAAATGCATCTGCATGTGGTTTTAGCTTTGCCCAATAAAATATACTTAKCAGATTTATCTGACTTCTGTCAGGCTTTTAAAAATAAACTTGAAGTGTAGCTAATGTTTAAACATCACGCAATGCTTGTGAATAAAACATAACTGAGAACGTAAAACAARCTGCTCCAGTTCTGTCTTTTTCTGACTATGAGAGGATGAGCATCTTTGCCAAAACTGTCAGATGAAACCCCTGATGGGGAAGCTGTCAAAGAGCAATCCAAACTAAAAATAAAAAATGAAAAAAAGAGAAGGAGAATCATGAGGCCTGAACTGACCCTCAGGCAACATGTGAAGACAGTTCTTCCTGACGTTAAGCTCCCGTAAGGCTTGGAGCCTCCCCACCTGAGCTGGCAGGACCTGGATCTCGTTGCAGCTCACATCCTGGCAGCGGTGGGTAAAGAAGAGACGAGGTTACTCCGGCTGCAAAMATAAAGTGCACACAGAAAGTCACGTGCACCGATGCTTGCGCGCTGCTCACCAGCTCCATCAGCTCTTTGGCCTTTCCAATCTCATCGGGAACGGAGACGAGCTTGTTGTTGCTCACGAGCAGGACTTTGAGGGGGAGGCTGAACAGGTATTTTGGCAAAACTGTCAGAAGATTTCGGCTGTAAGGGGGGAAGATAAAACAGTGACCTACATTTAAAAACTGCATAAAGAGGCAACTGGGAATTGAGTTTCAGCAAAAGAGGAAGCTTCTCCCTTTCATGTGAGCTTGTTTGGGTTGTTTGTGCAGCAAAAAGTGGAACAAGAACTTCCACAGAGACATAACAATGTAAACGCAAAAAAAAAGACTGAATGTACAATATAAAATGAAACCTAGCAGCATAACTTTAACTATACTGGTAGCGATGGCTCACCTGATGTCAAGATAGGTCAGCATCTGTAGATTGATGATGGCTTCTGGGATGCATTTGATGCAGTTGTGGTAGAGGTTGAGAGACTCCAGGGGGGCGAACAGACACAGTTCTGGGGGGATTTCTGTCAAATGATTCTTTGATAGATCTGCAGGGGTGCGAAACAGAAACACGAAAATGTTACGTGCCAGTAAAACCTGATCCACTGTGACTGATTCAGGCATGAGAGATCACGATCAATACTGTCAGAGACGTGGGTAACGTCTCTTCCGTCGAACAATAGTCTAAAATTACACTGGAGGATCAAAGCTCCCAATGTCTGAGTGCTTCTGGCAATTTCTTAACCATTAACCATAACCTTGGAGTGGTGTTTGAGCTCTTCCCACATTCTTTTTCTTTTGCTTAACAATTACTTGCAAACACTATATCTTGTTGCTTTTTTTTTTTTTTTTTAAAGATGGGTGGATTTGTACGGCCAAGTGATTTTTACAGGCTGCCAACTGTCATGTAATTGTGGWGTGTGCTTTTAGTGTCCGTTTGAAGCTCTCTGCTTAAACAATTCAGTCCTGACAAAGTAGAGAGACTTTACTCAAAGATAAACAAAACAGCTTTTATTGTACAGTTCAGCCGGTCCACATTTGTGATTGCTTCCTATGTGTGTGTTCTGCTTTTTTACACCAGTAGGGAGCATTTACCTGCAGCTAGATGGTATATCCACGTAACTCCTGGTCCTCAAGGCACACTACCCTGCATGTTTTAGCCTTGAGTGTTGGGAAACACTGGTCTACTGGATATGAGCCAAGTCTGGCAATGATGGCACTGTTTTTAAGATGGCATGCCACAGCTGGCCCAGTTGTGGTTTGGTTTATGAGATGATGGCCTACCATTGGACCCACCACAAGTTTGTTACTGACATGAGGAATAATATTGATTTTCTTTGCAAAGGTGCCTGTCTAATGGTGCAAATGGAGCAACTTAATCACCATCAAGTCTATGTGAATGGAAGAAGGAGAACATAGTTTGACACTTGAACCTAAAGCATCATATTTACAAGGACTTTGTATTTGTTATATTTATTTTTTATTTTTTAAACTATTATCGCCCAAAATTAAAAACCAGTAAGGATGTACCAACACTAGTTTTATTCAAACTAAGTACGAGTACTTCAGTTTGGGTACTCACCAAGTACTCTAGAACCTAAACATTACACAATGACATTAAAAATATATTCATTTTATTTAGGACATGGTGGCTTTGCTTCCTTATAGGCCTACAGCCCCTCTGACTGGATCACATGAAATCTACAGCATATATACTGTTGTAGTGTTTAAAATCAAAAAAATTATAAATAATAAAATAATAATAATAAAAATTATAAATAAGATATTCTTTCAACTTGTACAAATGTCCTAAACATGGATCTGACTAAACTTTCACTCAAAATGTAAACTGAAATACATTTATTGGAGGATCAGTGCTACTATCCCAGTATCAATTCTGGTATTGGTTCTGGGTATCGGGGCATTTTGTACAAATACGCATTTATAAAAATGCTGGTATCTGGACACCAATAAAAACTGGGCATAAGTGTTTTTGCTGCTGTGTGTGAGCTGTGTGATTGGAGTCTATGTTGGCAAAAATATCTCATAAACCAGTTAACAAAACTCTCTTAAATGTGCATCTAACTGGCAGATTTTTACCCACCCAATTTAACGTGACTGCCACAGTTTATTAACATCAGAAAACACAAAAATGGCTATAACCAAGTCGGTTCTACCAATATTAAACTCAAATTGAATGCAGTAGCAGATGATAGTCATCGACAACACATATGAGTGCTAACAGATTGGTCTAGCTCTCACAATGTTGCAATGAGTTTGCACAAAACATCACTCTCAACTAACCTGTTTGGCCCAAGTCAAACTCCAAATAGATAAAAATAGAACTAGTGAAATGCAGAATAAATGTTCGCTAGACCTTCATTCTAAGGTTAGCTGATCTCATGCAACATTTACAAGCTGTTGTACCTTTGGCTTGCATTAGGGTGAAAGCACAGAGATAATCTGCTGCTGATATCTCTATAATCTTTTTTGTGCAGGTGGAGGATCAATACCAATAACATGCTTGTGTGCGATAAGCGTACACACCCACCATTTTAAAAGCATAAAAGAAAGTGTACAAACCAAAAGCCCTGCTCAGACTCATCAGGACAAGCAGTGTCTATACCAATCACGTCTTTAAGGCTAACACAAACATAACAGGGTTGTTTAAGACAGACAGTAAAAAGCCTGGAGGTTTGGCTTGATTAGTAACTTGATGAATATTACTATCAACAGGAAGCTCACCACTTTAAATATTAAATCCCACAATCAGTCACCCAGATTTTTTCTAATCATTTGCAGCATGTCATTCCTCAAGGTTGCCAAGTCTCTTAGCCAAGATATTTCCTTGAACACAAATGTGAGTACAAAAAATCTATTTGATGCTATGTGTTTAACAAACCCTGCAGGATTGACCAAAACTGAAAACTGGCGTCCTGTAGATGGAAACCAATGAAGAGACGTTACACCTTACTTGTAATCTGACGCTGATTGAATCAGTGGCTGGAAATGTGTGTGTGTGTGTGTGTGTGTGTGTGTGTGTGTGTGTGTGTGTGTGTGAAGAATCTTGTTTTCTGAATTATCCTTGGTTGACAAGATAATTAGAGGCCTCTCTGAGGAGCTGCACAGCCTAAGATAAACACAGAGCTTTCAATTATTATGTCGTACCTCATTGAAGTGCTCCATCCTTTCCTTTCTACTGGAAAAGCAAAGATAGTTTCACCTCCATCACCTTAATGCAAGCAATTACGTGTCACTACCACTTTTTATTAAACAATTAGGCTGCACAGGCTTGACTGAAAGCAAACATGGACATGTTGTTGAGGGGAGAGTGGTTCCTGTTGATGGATCAGAAAACGTGCAGTTCGATCACTCCATTAAGAATTTATACGAGGACACCTTTAACCTACTTGCTGACTCAAAGGAAAAATGTATTTTTATTACCCAAATATAAAAGTAGAGCAATAATGGGGKTTTTTTCTGTGTCTGTGTTGGTGTCGCAGCACTGTTAGCAAAATATCTCATGAATCACTGATTTTAATGAAACGTTTAGAAAGTAATCATCAGCTGACTAACTACAGCTGACCAACTTTTGGAGTTGACTGTCTGTTATCAAAATATCTTGTGAACCATGAGAGGATCAAATTATTCAGTTGGGGTCTAGATAAAGTGGAACTACAATGCTTTGGTCTGAACTCCTCCTTATTGTAACTCCACAAGCCCCTCTTTCACCTTCTTTCTGAGGGGTGTCTCTGATCAATTCATTTTGATGCTGTCTCTTTAAAGGGCCAATATTATGTGTTTCTCGGGCATACATTAAAATACTAAACCATAATAAAGTATCTACGTCACCTTMGGCTGTTATTAAAATGCTGTTTTTATGTTTAAATAGAAAATAAACTTATCTTCTCATCACTTCCTCTTCCAAACGCCTTGAAATTGGCCTCTGTCTCTTTAAKAAACACCTTCCGCTTCTGTTTTGCTCATTTCAGTGTGGAGGGGTTCGTGCTTGCGGGGGTGGAGGGGGTGGGGCTGCCATGATGCAGTTTACTTGGCATCTGAAAATACATTTCCTCAAATATTTTTTTTAATCTGAAAAGAGCTTCACTGAGTGAAAACTGATGTTTGGAGATCAGAAGACAGTTTAAGTTTCACTTTTGGTTTTTCACAGAGCCTGCAGGAGTCACGGGCAGGGTGCGTGGAGAGGGCGGGTGGGGTGCTCCGCCATGAGGAAGTTCGGCTTAAAGACATGTCCCAGGGGCGTTTCTGGTCCCCACCTGTCATTTTGCTCCTCAGCATGGCTTCCTAAAAAYGCTGCAGGATTTCTCAAACATGCATGAATAAGTCAAAGCAAGGCTTTGGGCATGTTTTTTATGAGAGTATAACATTATAACATGATATAAAACTCAAAAAAGTTGATTTTACATGATATTGCCCCTTTAAATCCAAACGAGGCACTTCACACCCCGCCCCCATTAAATTTCCAGGATGGGGGGGTTACTGTATAGCGACACAGAAACTTTTTAACAACTAATTAATTAAAAGATGTCAAGGCGTGTCCATCCAGCCTTAAATGTTAGAGCCAGAGTCTGACCCACTGAACAGATTGAAAAAAGACCCAAACAGAACATAAACATATCTAACCAGGAGAAACTACATTCAAATTTTCTGCACTCCTAGAGATTTAGWGTTAACAGCATCAAACAAACGCCAACAGGCCCTTCGTCTGTATTTGCGGCCTGAGCTCTGACAGCCATCAGTAAGCAGAAGTGAGAATCGACGCCTGAAACAGTCAGCAGCACAGAGGGAAAAGAAGTCAAAAGGTTAAAGGAAACACAAATTACCACACGAGGAAAGACTAAATCTGAGGTCACGGGGTATTTTCACTCTCCATTAACAGCAAATTCTGCCTCTCCCTGAGGATGGATGGTGTAACCCAGCTGTATCCAGATGACTCCCCCCTCATCAACCCCCCTTTCCTCACAACTGGGGATTCTTCAGTAGCGGTGGAGTCATGAGTGTTGATGATAGACAAATGAGTGTGTGTGAGTGTGTGTGTGTTTATATGTGTGTGTGTGGCCGGGGGTGGTGTAGAGAGTTCTTTGTCCATCTCTCTGCTTTTCCTCCCTCCTCCTGTCCCAGACCCGTGCACCATCTGCAGGCCACAGCGGGTTTTTTAATCCACCTGCTGGCTGCCTGCAGCTCCCACAGGACCAGGCCTGCCGGGCAGACGAGCTCTCCATCAAGGATCCTCTCTGGGCTGTGCCCTCATGCACTTTATGAGCAATTTATTCATTTRTGTTGCAAGTGCACACAATGCCTTGTCTTCCTGTGACGCAGAAAGATCGACACTAACAGAGATACAGCTGAGATATGGAGCAAATATCAGTCTAGGAGTGGGAGATGCTATCAAGTGAGCAGGAAATATTATTAACTATGTTAAAACAAATGTAACTAGAATTGGCATCTTCTGCAGAAAAAAATGAAAAGTAGCCAAAAAAAGAAGAAGGAATGAGCAGAAGAGTAGCTAAAATGCACAAAATCAAAGGAAGAGTGCATATTTGCTAAATTAGGCAGTAAGAAGTTGGAATTATCACAAAAAGGCATTAAGCTGAGAAAAACTAAAATTAGCTGAAAATATATAAAAAGTTACTTAAATTGCAGAAAACAGCTGAAAAAATGCAAAAAGCTTAAAATAGCAGAAATAATACAAAACACAAAAATAGTTTAAATTAGCAGAACAACTAAAAAGAGAAGAAAAACACTAGAAAATGTTAAAATTARCACAAAGAAGTTAAATAAAGCAGAACAAGAACAAAAGGTGAACAGTGGTGGTGGAAAGGTTTAACTATTTTGAAGGATTTTAAAGATGTTGAAGTCAGCTTCAAAGGGCTGAATATCTCAATAAGTATAAATTGCTGAAATACCAAAATGTCAGCCGGAATGAGCTGAACGTTTTGATACATAAATTGTTTAAATAACACAAAAATGGTAACATGAGATATGTGCTGACACATGAAAAAAAGACAGAAAAATGTACCATCTCAATAGTGCTTCATAGAATTCACACAATAAATGCAAAGGAAAGTGTGTACATCATATTCCACTGGGTTCAGCTTCATTCAAATGAGGAAAAAAACAGGACAAAAACATGATGAAGTGAGTTAATCAGGCACACTGTGTAGCAGAAGTGACCACAATATCTGGCAGACATGTTCACCAGCCTGAAGTCAAGCTGTTCCCCTCAACCAGACGTCCTTTTTGCCTATTTGTAGACAAAGGTTGTTGTTGGTGGATCTTCGAGGATTACAAAATCAACCCACCTACTGTTTGAACCATGCTGACAGTTCTGAGTGAGGCTTGGCAGGAAGGTCTGGATCAGCTGTTTGTGTTTAGCTTCCTTTCGGGGGGAGGTGACTGTTGTCTGAAGGTGCTTGTTATCTCAGTCAGACATTAACTGGGTTCATATTGAGCACACACACACATCCTCTGATAGACATGCTTTGTAAAAGAAAACCCTACAATTCCTTGAAGGAAGGTATTTCACTCACCACCTTTCATGAAAAAAGCTTCATTCTGACTAAAACTGATGTCCACAAACAACGCAGCACAGCAGACATAAAATACTGCTCAGAAATCTTTTGTTGGGTTCTCGAGCTTAAAATAGTTTGGAAAAGAGTCTCTGAAGTTGTGGACAGAAGTGAAATCCAACACTGGTGAGAAAAAAAGGAGCAAAACCAACACAAGCCTCAGTCAGTCACTTAATACAGAGCTTAACAGTAAAAACCCAATCAGCAAAATGAGCTTTATGTTTCAAAACTTATTATTATTATGTACACCTACACCTATGTATATTTGAGGATCTTTTCTAGCATAATTACCTATTTGTTAGTTGTTATATGGCCCAAAGCCTAGTCCTAATACAATGGAACCTCAATTTAGATTGGGGTTTAGGGATAATTGACACGGGTTAAGCAAATACTGATTAGTTGCAATGAGGGTCAGGATTATGCTACAGAAATAAATGGAAATCAATATGCTGTCCTAATAATAAGAGTAAAAACCTAAGCTCGTGTGTTTGTAAGCTAAATATCTCATGAACCATTTTAAGAATTTTACTAAAAATCTTGAAAAGTAATCGTTGGATTTACACCTGCAACTGATTGCTGTTTGAAATGAACCTGATTTAAGATGATCGCCACAGTTAATCAACCACAGGAAACATGAAAAAAGGCTACAACTCTGTCAGTTTTACAGACACTGAGCTAAACTTTGGTGTGGTGGTAACTGGGAGTTATTTGCAGCACATGTTCTGAACGCTAACAGGTTGTAAATAATCTCTGTATAAGACTTTGACGTTGACCATTTGAGTCAACCTTGTCAAAGGATTCAAGATGACTGTCACTGCCGTTTTTAATCTTTGGATTAAAACTTTTGCATGCAAGGGGGATTGGCAACATGCATGAACACTTGTCACTGTGGAGAAAAACTGGATTTATAAAGTGTAAATGATAGATAAAAATCTTAAAATAAGTTTATAGTCTTTAATATTGACAATACTGTAAAATAATACCACAGTAAAGATATTGTTCCACCTAGGAGTGTTGTGCAATGAGTCTGCCTTTTTGCTTCTTGTTTGGTAATGCACAGACGAACTATTTACACTGGTTGATTATTAAATCAAAGAATTCCAGCCTGACTTTTGTCCTCGAGGAGAGCTTTCCAGTCAAGTGTTACACTTCTAAGGAATGTGTGAGATTTACTTTGTTCAAGTCGCGGCAAATCAAACACAGGACGTGTATTTACCATCTTAAACATGCCTCAGACTGCAAAAACATTTTCTTTAATAAGCCAAAATTTCCAAATCAAGTTTAGCCATTTGTTTCTGAGCAGCCTTTTTTACACTTTTGCTCTGAAGGTGAAACAGCCTGACAATATAACAACAAAGTACTTAGAAGCAGCTCTGATATACAGCATGTGTCATCCTCAGGGGAAGGTAATTGCAAGCAGGGGCATGCTGGGAAATGAACCTGAACATCTGCTCGGGTTGGTGTTCTGCTCCTCTGTCCCAGTTCACAAGGTGAAAGCAGTACTGCAGAGAGTTGGGAGCATTTTTGTCATGAGGAAGCAAAGTGGTTGGAGAAGAAGAGCCACAAAAGGACAAACAAACGCCTAAGTGTTAGCAAGCTTCTCTGTTTTTTTGTTGATTGGTTGACAAATGGAGGTCACTCATTGGACGCTATTAGCGCGTGAACCCTTATATTTTATTTAAACCAGCAATGGTTACTCAGTTAAATTAAAATAACTAATCCCCAGACACAGCTTTATTACTGCATGAGGTTCTGTCATTATCAATTTGAGCTCTTTAAACTCATAAAAGCTGCATGTTTGGGCATGAAATTACTGTTGACTCGAGAGGCTGTGTGTTTTCAGGTGCACCATGGAAACCAAAGCTGCTCCAACTCAAAAAATATATCCTTATGTTAGCTCCGTTGCGCCACAGAAAAGTAAAACCTGTTTGCGACATGGACTTTTAGGCAGTTTGTTACATGTGTAGCAGAGACTGTGACCCACACACAAATCGTTGCTGTGAGGTGGAGTTCTGCCACGACTGAAAGTGTGACTTCCCTTTGACAAACTCCCTTTTGTTCAATCTACAAAAAAGCAGGTGTGAAGAGAAAGTGAAAACACAGAAGCTTTCTTTGTGGCAGGATTAGTTCCTGACTAAAAGCTATGGATAACAGGTCCAAAATCAATATATATTTCAGTATATGTCTGATATAAACTGTATAGTTTGTATGCCTTCAAAATATCAGATGGACATTTTTGATGCTGATAGAGAGCTGATTATTACCACAGGGTAGAACTCATTCAGATATGTCAGCATTTATTCTAAACCATGACTTGTCACCTCATATTACAACCAGTTATTAGCAACAAATGACCAACATTTAACCACAACATTTCAAGTGGCTTTTAAATCCTTCTTTTTCACATTTAAATCATTCAGTTGGGGTCTGCATAAAGTGGAACTCTGAATTCCTCCTCAGATCAACTCGCTTTTAGACTGTCTCTTTAAATCCAGGTACAAAACAAAATGAATTTAACAGCTAAAAGAGTGGATTTTGAGTAATTTGTCCCATTTAAAGYTGATCCAAAAGAGGTTATCAGGAGATGGATTCTCCTTAGCCTTCTGACCGATGCTGTGTGTGTTTGAATTTGTTTTCTTTAACAATTAAACAAGTAAACCTGCCTGAACAAACACCCCCCGGGTTGCGAGCTCCAGTGCAGACCTGTCAGGCTGCACATGATGAAGTGCTACCATGTGGCACGGGACACGTCAGAGGAGGCCACCCTGACATTCAGCATCTTCATGATGCTCGTGATAGCAGCTGACAGTGACTGATAATAAAAACCAGTTGTGCTTTTATTAACAACACATGTTTCAACAAAAGGACACATCTCACAACTGCTTTGTGTTTGTTTCTAGATGCACAATATAATCCTCACTGCACTATCCAGGAGTGCATTAAATCACCAACACATAACGTATGTGGCAATTAAATGGAATTCCACTAACATTTATGGGCAAGTTTTTTAAAAAAATGATTCAAAATAAGGATATGTAATTCTTTTTCTAGTTGCAAATCTTTTTTTTTTCGTGTTAGAAAATTGGTGCACCACATCTTCTTTTCAGATCAGAAAACGTTTGTAACTATTCTCAGTTACGGCTGTGTTTATTAGTAGAAACGAACTCTCGGTGATTTGGAGTTTGCACAAAACAGTGTGATTCCAAGTGATAGTTTGCGTATTGTCTCGCAATTTTGAATCTCTGACCACAACCTTGAACACCTACATGTGATTTAAGCTAGTTTCTCATGGCACAACGTTTGGCTATCCAAGACAAAATCTTTCATTATAAATCTTTGGTCAGAAGTTTGAATCAGCAGTTTGTGGTCGTTYGATGCCAGAGGACAACTCATCAGACATCCTACAAATATCAGCCTAAAGGATGTGGGAAAGTGGAACAGCTACATCTCTTTTTGTTCCTCCCTCTCCCTTTAGCATCAGAATATAATAATTAGAGCTTCAACATCCGAGCTTAAGTTATTTTTACTGTTGATCTCTGTCGCATCTTTGTGACATCTTAGATTCTCCTGCAGGAAAAATAAATCAGTATCTAATCAATGTTGCAGTGTGACACGGGTAATTGTCAAGATTCTTCTTGATCATGCACTGGTTATGACGGCTGAAAAATGGCACGTGTGTGAACCAGGTTTTAGATGATAGATGCTGTTGGAGACAATGATGCTTGTTTTCCTAATTTTGCACAGCCCTTTATTTTATACATGGTCATATGTCATGTAAATTCAGCATGCCTGCTTGAATGGACATAAAACTTAGTATGTATCAGAGCAGCCTTTGAAGGAACGTGACTGACCTACTGACTGACCTGACTGCAGTGTAAGATCACCCTTAGAAAAGATCTATTAACACAAGTCCAAAGAAGAGCTCAGCCTGCACATAAAACCAAATCAGATAAAAAATATATACATAAATCATTCTGGACAGATAATAATGTGTCAAACAAAAAGGCCTATAGGGATAGGTGCATCTTTTGTCTGTAAAATTATTATTAAAAGGAGAATATTTCTGTAAAACTCAGAGAGCTTTTATTTTTTTTTACTATTCATTCATGTCTATATATGAGTGCCAAATCCTATGATGCTCTCTTGTGCAGAGCGCGTGCTTGGGTGCGCCTGCTGTCTCATTCATGCGTCTCCAGAGAGGAGCTTCAGAACTGCCCACGATCACAGCAGCCCCACGGTCAAACACCACGCGGCGGTGTCCACGTCTGGCCCACTGTGAGCGGGGATTACACTCAGCCCGCCCCATGATCCCTTTAAATATAGTGCGCCCCGTGTCTCCTGTAAATAAATAAATAAATAAATAAATAAATAAATAAATAAATAAATAAATAAATAAATAAATAAATAAAACACCCACGCACAATGAGAGCAGCATGCTGCGTTCACGGACCCCATTTTCTGAATGGCTCCCTCCCACACCCCACCTGCACACGCACAGCGACCCACCTGCTTGTGTGGTGTCCGTCAAGTCGTAGCTCATCCCCGGGTACTCCCTCAGCTTTCTGCCGCTCAGGTTCAGGATCCCCGAGCTGACGGCATCCTCCAGAGCCCGGTCTAGGCTGCGGGCGGTGTGGTGCTGCTGCTGCTGCTGGTGCTGCTGGTGCTGGTACTGGCTGACAGCCGGGCTCCAGTGAGGTCCGCCGGGGTACTCGTGATGGCTTTGCAGCGCGGTGACAGCTCCCACACCTCCCTGACCAGACGCCATTTTCGTTCAAAAAAAAAAAAAAAAGAAGAAAAAAAGAGAAGAAATTCCTCCTAGAATAAAACCAGCGCGCAGCGGCCGCCGTCTACTCCGCCCATGCGCACACGCAGGCTGCACTCACCCGGACGGACCGCTAGGGGATGGGCTTCTGCGGTGCTGCTACTGCCGCTGGGAGGGATGGTGATGATGGTGATGATGATGATGATGATGATGTGGAGGGTCGGGTAGCCATTTTAGGCTATAACAC
>NW_013953343.1:91397-103835 GCF_001266775.1 Austrofundulus limnaeus
ATTATATACATTTATCTTCTAACTCCAGAGAAAATCAACAACAGACACATATTACATTTATTTCCTCTATTAGAATTGAGCATAAAATGGGTTTTTTTGGCTGATCTAGAAATTTCAGAACTATACGATCCCCAAGATAAAGTCCTTGTGTTACTGAGTAACACAAGGACTTAAATGTTGTTTACTTGTGTTTTAAATTTACAGGAAGGCTCACTTCTTGTTTTGTAAACCAAAGTAAACTGCACACCCTTCCCTTTTTCATTGAGTTAAAGGATGACATGGTCGGCTAATTCTGGAAACGCAGCCGGTTTGACTAAACCAAGGAAGTGATTTGGAGTTTCAGTTTGCAGATAATAATTATTATTATTTGAGTGCATGGATGCATGAACTCAAAGCAACAGTTCAGATATTTTAAAATGGGGGTTCAGTGGAAATAAGTCATGGAAAGAGTCAATTTCACTTATGACTAGCTAATGGCTCTGAGCAGTGAATTTCTTTTAGTCTTAAAATTATTCCCATCTATAAAATTAGAATTCTATGTTATTTTGTAAACTTTTACACTGCAGCTAATGCCACATTGCACGGTTATTTGGGTGGAGATATATCTCTGCTGGAAGTACCCTGGTCTAAACAGGAAGTGCTACAGCTAACGACTGCCACTGCCATTTGTGCTTGCAAAAAAACAAAACAAAACAAAAAAACCAATGTACTTACATTAACAATGTAAATGCTCATAAAAGAGTGCGTGCACAAACATTTATAAAATCTGTGAGACTTGAATTGTAACTTCAATACAAAATTGGCTCTGCAGAAATTAACCATTTTCTCAYAAACTAATAGAACTAATAAAAGCTTCTCCCAAACTCAGGTAATTCAGAGTTGCTTATTTGCTGATACCCTGAAAATGCAGGTCTCAGGAGTAATACGTTTCTTATAAAGGTAAATTTAGGAGAGAAAAAGTTTCAGTAAGTTGATTAAGGCGATGCTTTATGTCCCCTGTCGCCAAAGCGGGGGACATAAATGCTCTCAGTGACGGTTGGTGTCGAGTTCTATCTTGTCTTATTAAGTAATATCGATGCACATTTAAAATAAAAATAAAAACTAAAGTACACTTCTGTATTTCAGAAGTTGATTCACTAATTTCCATAATCCTGTATTTGTCAAATAACCWATAGCCTGTGTGGCAACAACATAACAAATCTGCTGAAATTCTGGTCTGGTTTTTTGCTTTTGGTACCACTCCAGGATTTTCAGTGGCCACCACATGCCACATAAGAAATTTAGGAGAATGTGAAACAAATTTGTTTTCCCATTGGACAAAAAGAAAAAAAAGAGAGGGTAAGATAAAGATTGGCCCTCAAGGGGCTTTTTGATTCCAGAAAATGTTCAAAAGCTGAACTTAAAAGTAGTTATTAGTTGTATAGACTGCCGAATGGATAACGAGGAAGAGGAAGTGAGGAAGGGTTCTGGCCATGCTTCCTCTTCACTTTTCCCAAAGGTGGCTAACTCTTAAACCAGTGGGATTTCACTCTGAGCTCATACTGGTGAATGAGCACACTGTGTTAAACGTGCTTTAAACAAGCAGACACAAAATGTGGGGTTTGTGGGAGTGACCAGACAGGAGTCATAAATGATTTTCAGCAATGACAGTCTGGCTCCTCGCWGTGTGAGCCTGTTCTCAGTCAGCGCTGATGTAATATCGGATCCACCACATTTAGGCAAATGCCCCATAAACGTATGCAAATGTCAATTGTTCAAAAGCACCCCCCACCAAAAAAAAAGTATGAAACACAAACGTAGGCCGTGATCTAAATGAAACATGAAAATGGAACAGATTTGTTTTTGACGTATGCTGAGAGCCCCTGTTAGTCAGTGCTCAAATTATGAAAAGTTTCACAGGTTTTAAAAAAAAGTACGGTAGGTTTTTAAAAGTAATTTTCCAATCCGTGTTGTGCCAAAATGTCACCATAAGTTCACTTCGTTGACAAAGGAAAACAGAATAGTGCCCACAGTGCCGTCTAACAATGAGTGGTGGGGTGAGTGTTTCTATAGAGATCAGAGCTGCCTTATAGCTTGTAATCAGTAGGTCTTCTCATTGTTAACTGTACCCTCAGGATCATGTGCTACTTTAAAGAGGGAATCCCCTTCTGGTTAAAATCTGCCTCACTGATGCCTTTTTATGGTTTAACACATTGACTTCCATACCAAGAACCCTGGAGAAAAAGAAAAGAAAAGGCAGTTTAAATTAAAGCCGATTACATCAATCAATAAACACTGAATTAAATGATCTGCTTAGGTCTGCAAAATCCATTTCAAATAAACCTGTCTGTCATGTGGGAATTCCCACCCCAGTGGGGGGAAATTCCCATTCTTTTAGGATACACACAGAAGATTAAAGGTTGTATGTAGCTGTTCTGTGTTTGCCTGGATAAGTGTCAGGCTGAAGTTTTCCCTATCTGCCTAAATACATGACAGCTGCCATCTGTACATCCTTACGCTTTGAAAAGCAGTTTCTGACAGGAACTGATCTACCACCGTAACCTTTCTTATTAATACTCTGTTTCTTAGAAAAGTTCCCAGACACTCAGGTGGGGACTTGTGATCTATTTTTTTCCACTCTGAGATTGGTGGGCAGAGAAGCTCGAGTCTCTTTTAGACCCTGTTGTAATGCGTAGGTGGGAGCAGGCGGCGGGTGGGGGACAATCCCCAACAGAAAACTGTGGCCTTTTCAAAGTCTGTGTGTATTTCAGCTTCTCTGTATGTGGTTTGCCAATGCAGACAAGATTCTAAAGTTGCCCTTTAAAAGACAAGTTTTGGTAGTGATTGTTCTAAAAGTTAGTGAGGTGGGACTAAATGTGTTATGGTGTTCGAAACGGTTTCAGCCTAAAATGTTATCATTTTTTTCACATTAACCGATAACTGAGTTCATAATGCTGCAGATGAGATTTAACCCCCATGCTGGGTGAAATGAGGGCAGTCGGGTGGACCACTTCTGCTAGTAAGATATAAACCTTAGAAATACTTCCTTTCACCCAGAAATGATCAAAATAAACCAGAGCTTGTCCTGATGCATCTCAGTAATCCAGGTAGAAAAACTCAAAAAGAAAAAATAAGTAGGTCCTCTGGATGGGTTCTTCTTTAGTGAAACGTTTCGTCCCTYGTCCAAGAATTTAGTCACATGCAAAAGAGGGCCATCGCTTAACAATAGGCTTGATTAGCTCTATTGTTCAACCAGAACTTCTTCAATCTGTATTTGGCCCTGAGAGAGTATGATACAAAATAAAACAGTTAATGATAAGAGCATTTTAACGTTACATTTTAGAAATGAATATTGACTTAACTGGAAGGTCCTGGAACTGGAAGGTCACCGGTTCGATCCCCTGTTCCAGTCATCTCAGTTGTTGTGTCCTTGAGCACCATCAGGTGATCAGTAGGCAAGGGTCCGGTGGCACTGGGGCATGGCAGCCCTGCCTCTGTCAGTGTGCCCCATGGCACCTGTGGCCACAATGTAGCGCACCATCATCAGTGTATGAATGTGTTTGTGTGTGAATGGGTGAATGATTGAAGTGTAAAGTGCTTTGGGGGTCCGGAGGGACTTGATAAAGTGCTATACAAGTTCAGTCCATTTACCATTTTGTGGCGACCATTTTTACAAAAAGGTCACCACTTAAATTTAACTAAGCAAAAAGTAGGAGACTTGCATTGAACAATTACTGCGTGTGATTGTTTCAGCTGACAACAAGTTATCTAACCCTAACTAATGCAATGAGTAGCTTCTTATGTGTAAACCAACCATGGTGAAAGAAACATACTATGGTCGTAGAAAAGATGTTCCTCTGCTTCTGAAGAGTCAAATGATTGGCATCAGTCAGAGGAAACATCAAAGGAGACTGCTGAAACAATAATAGAACTGTGCAATGAAAGAAGGTCATGAGGTCTGATGAGCCCAGAATCCAGACTGACCCTGTTCCAGGAGAGGAGGCTGAAGCGATGCACCCATCATGCCTGGAGCCTACAATACAAGCCTGCAGGGGAGTTGGTCTGGTCTAGGTTCAGCAATGTAATGAAGTCAGCTGACTACATAAATATACCAATGACCAGGAATTCCATCAATGGATTTTTAATTCCCTGATGGCACGGCCATGTTCCAACAGGGACAATGCCAGGATTCATTGGGTTCAAATTGTGAAAGTGTGGTTTAAGGTGCATGAAACACGATTGACCACCACAAAGTCCAGACCTGAACCACTGAGAATCATTAGGATGTGCTGGAGAAGACTGTTTGCTGTGGTCTGAATCTGCATCCATCCATCCATCCATCATCCATCCATCCATCCATCCATCCATCCATCCATCCATCCATCCATCCATCCATCCATCCATCCATCCATCCATCNCCATCCATCCATCCATCCATCCATCCATCCATCCATCCATCCATCCATCCATCCATCCATCCATCCATCCATCCATCATCTTTTACTTGCTTCTTCCATTCAGGGTCATGGGGGTCACAAGTACCCATATCCAGCGGTCACTGCGCGAGGGGGTGAGGGACACCCTGGACAGRTCATATGTCCATCAAAGGGCATAGAGACAAACAACTATTCACACTTTCACTCACACTTTGGTATAGTTTGGAGTCAAACTCATAAGCTTGGCACTATGGAACAATAAGAATGAGCCAAATGAGAAAAAACAAAACAAACAAAACAAAACAAACAAAAAACAAACAAACAAACAAACAAACAAACAAACAAACAAACAAACAAACAAACAAACAAACAAAAAAACATCTTGCCTGATAATTCAGAAAAGACAACAGTGGCAGCTGATCACATGATAAAAACATAAAAACTTTCCATGAAAAACCCCTTCTCAACATCTAATCAAGTGAAGATTGCTCTCTAGTAAATACACATATCATTATCCAAATCTCCCCCTAAAAAAATCCACAAACCATTCATATGCCTCAAGAAGGGAAAATCTCATTTTTACTGAACAGTCAAAAGCACCCAAAAGTTTTGAATAGAATGATAAAAAGAGGATAAATGGCTGAGAAGGCCTTGAGCTCAACACCCAAAGCTAATAACATCATCTGAAAACCACATGGTCACAGTGTAACTCAAACATGATGGTTTCCGGTCACTGATGTTGTAAGCAGGGGTCATCAACATGTTTTACTCGGTCAAAGTGAGGGCTAACATTTGATTAGCCATTTCTTGGTCCATTTTGTTTATTACAAATTTCTGCTGCCATTAATAGATGACATTTGCCATGTTAATTTTTCAAATGTGTTATATGATATTCCACTTCTTCTTTTATTAATGAGAAGTTCTGTTTTTTTCCCTGTGAATCACTGTGTTGAAAATATTTTTAAAAATGTCAAAAAGGAAGATAACACAATGATAATAATAATGACAAAAAAACCTTAAAGTTTTGAGTTCGGCAACAACAATGGCTGAAGGAAAGCACCAAAAGCAGTAGATTAATAATAGACAGGAGTTGCTTTACTTTCACTTAAGGTTAGCAACTTTAGACACAAGCATGGGTCAACAGCATTAAAGAAATTGCAGCCAACTTCTGCTCCAACTGGGAAACTTATCCACAGTAGGCCAAGACTGGAAAGAATATTTATATTTATTCACCTTTATTTATTCAGGCAAATCCCACTGAGATCATTTTATTTCAGCTGAGACCTTGAAAGCAGCCTAAACATATATGTTGTTGGTCTGTGGGAAGAAACTGGAGCACTTGGAGGAAACTAATGCAAACTCCACTCAGAAAGACCATAGATAAAAACTGGGGATGGAACCCAGGACCTTCTTCTAGTTTGGCAGCAGTGCTAACCATTAGCCACCCTCCTGCCAGAATAATAAGTATTCCCAGTCCTGGACTAGAACCCTGGTCTCCTGTATTTTTCTGATTTGCTGAGTAAGCTGATGATTGATTTGGATTGTGTTTCCTTTAAATGTAACCTAAAACTTTGTGGGCCAAATGGAATGAGGTTAAGGGTTGAAAATAGCCTGCGGGCCACCAGTTGATGCTCACGGTTACAAGTGTCAAAAGCCAACTAAGATTGACTGTACTGCAGAGTGCAAGTGAGCAATAAATGGTAACAAATACAACCCAGGAGGTTTTGCTTCTGACGTTTAGAACATTTTTAAGAAAATCACCAAAACTAAACTTCAAACCACTGCAGTCAACTTGCTGAAGAAAAAAAAAACACCCCAATAAGTTCAATTCTGAACACACAATTAAAATTAAAGGCCGAACCGAAAAAAGGGACCTTCCTCTTCTATGTATTTATAGCTCTATCAAGACCTTTGTTTTTAATTTTTTTTCTGGTGCCATTATCTCATCAGAAATCAGTTGATATGTGATCACTCTCACAAAAATACTGTTGTTCGGCTGCRTCTCTCTGCGCTCTGCAACTGCTTATTTCCTTTTTTTAAAACAGGGGATGTCCAGCTTCCTGTGCTTGCAACACAAAACCCATGACAACTGATTCATCGAGCTGCTCTGCTGCTGTTTGTGTCAAAATGATACTTCACAGCGAGTAACTAGATGAGTTTCTTTTCTTCTTCTTCATTTTAATTCACCAGCTCATTTTTCCGGCTGTTGTGTTGAAGTTTTGGTGTAACTTTAGCTGTTCCCCTCTGCTACACAGAACAGCTGGGAATCTGGCTGTCACAGTACAGCGTGCCCAATCAGGCAACACTGGGAAGGGGTTTTCCACCGTGCACAAACACACACAAGACACACACATATACACACACGTGACATGCTAAAAAGACATCCACACAAACTTAGATTAGGTAGCGCCAACGTTCTTGTGGTCAGGTCATGATCTGTGGTTGAAGCTGGAGGCTGCAGGCTTGCACCTCGAATAAAAAGCTAAATTTCAAACTGTATAAATCACATTCAAAGGGGGTGAAAATTTTTTTATTACAAAAATAATGTGCCATCTACAAAATAAAATAATAATAAAAAAAACATCTGAAAGTTTTATATCAGTTTGAATGCAGTATTTATATCCAGTTTTAAATGTTTGATCTAAAACTTTTATCTCCTCTCGTCAAATATTTGATCCTATGGTTACACACAAAAATATACTTTCTTATGGCTTAAATTGAAAAAAAAAAAAACGAAACAAAAAATTGCACTGAGACAGTCAGCCTTTCCTAGTTACATACATAAAGAAAATAAATATCAGTATAGCAATATATTTATAAATCTGTCACTAAAAATATATAGATTTTAGTTAACGAAACACTAATAGCACCAAAGGTACAACTAAAGACCCAAAGTACAAAGCTTATCCATCATTTTTCTCTTAATTGTACAACATTATGATACATTTGGGGCTAAATGACAAGAAAGTGCAATGAGTTTGTAAATTTGACACTGAGGTATGTATAAAATTTTAAATATTCCACTGTGATTTCCTCCCCCTTCGACACACTGAGCTCCAGCAGAGCAGCAGAACTCTCACCAGGTGTTCGTGGCCGACTCAAGCCTAAATGACCTCATTTCCTCTTGCAAGAGGGGAAAATTGGGGGGGTTGTAAAAGAAAACWAAGACAGCCTCTCATGTCAGCGGGTTGAAATCAAAGAGCTGCATCTCCAGCCAGGTTCTTGTCCTGCGTTGTAGTGCTGGGGGTCTTCAGTGTTTGGTAAAGCTGGTACCTCACACAGCTGCTGGCGACTAAAATCCCGCAGTTTTCCTTTGAGGTCTAACTGAACTCCGACAAGTCAGAGCTCGGCCAGGTACGGCCTTAGAGAACGTTCAGTTTAGGGACGGCCACACTCCTCCAAATGGTTTATGCACTCTGCGTTCGTGTCGTTGAACCTGGCGGAGCACTGCGGACACTGGATCTCCGACATGCCCGAGAGTTCGTTCCAGTTTGTCAGCGCAGGCTGCTGCTGCTGCTGGTGCTGCTGCCTCTCCGGAGCAGTCCTTAACACAGGCTCTGAGGAGTCCTTGTTCCGCCTCGAGGACATCCTGTGTCCTATGTGCACACGGCACAYGTCTCTGCTCGCTCCCTGCGGGGATTCACAAACAGCACGTCAAGCTCGCGCAACACGATCAACACGTTCAAGAGCGAGGCCGCGAGGCCGTCGCCTCACCTGTTTGCGTAGCTGCTGCTTCAGCTGGGAGATCTGCTCTTTCAGGTCTTCGATCTGACCCTGAGCGTTTTCCCTGTCGGCACGCTCTGACTTGAAGTCGTCTGTGTAAATCAGGGCCTTAAGAAAAAGAAAACGTTCAACAGCTTTTAATCTTTGTTTTCATGTCTGCAGAGAAATAAACTATAACAAAGAAAGACGTTAATGTCAAACCAACCTGCTGCTCCAGGGTCTGAATTCGCTCCTTGCTTTGTCTCCTTATCTCCTCGGCTTCTTGATCCAGCCTGGCGCACTCCTTCATCTTCTCCTCCAGTAAGGAGTTGAGTCTGGAGATCTCCTGCTGGAGCAGCCCCGCGCTGACCGAGCCCACGGCGGGCATCAAGCCCTGCCCGGTGCTCTCCTTCAGCCTCTGACACAAACCTCGGATGTAGTCCTCCCTGCTAGAGTCGTACTTCTGCCACTGAGTGTTCAAACCCTGCACCTAACAACCCCCCACCCCAACAAAGACTGTTAACATTAAGTGTTTGATTTAGTTTTTCTGTTTAAAACAAAAAGGAACTCTACAGGGCAAATCTAAACAGACTTACATAAGCCACGCGCTGCTTTAGCTGCTGGTTCTCCTGTTGAAGCTGATGGATTTGGGCTTTGACAGCACACAGGTCAGACGACTCTGATGTCTGTGGAGTGTTAAAAAACAAGTCTTTATCCGACCCAAACGAAGGGGGTGAACCAGAACAAACAGTAAACACGGCGTCATTACCCACCTCCTTCGCTTTCTGCTGCTGGCCCGTTTCCTCCACCTCTCCACCTCCCTTCTTCTCCTTCTCCAGCCTGGCCAGCAGCTCCTGGCACACCTTGACCGTGGCGCCGAGCTGAGCGCGCAGCTGCTCGGCCTCCTCGGCCAGCGAGGTGCACAGCACGGTCCTGGTGGCCTCGGCCCGCTCCTTCTCCTCCAGGGCCGAGCGCAGCCTGTGGAGCTCCTGGTCCTTCTCGTGGTCCGGCCGACACCTGACGCTCTCCAGCTCCAGCTCCTTCTCCCTGAGCTGCACGTTCAGCCTCTGGATCTCCTGGTTTTGAGGAGATAAATGGGGGAGTGGACATCAGGACATGGTTCTGTTAAAAATTTCTGCAAGCAAATATTTGTTCCTGTATGCATTTATACGTCTACCAGTAAAGTGCTGATGAAAATGGTTGATGCACAGATATTTTTCAGGCTTACATTGCAAATAAGAAATTGTTCTTAATGTTTTGCCTGGTGAAAATAAAGGTTTACATATAATACTGAAATACAGCAGGGTGTCAAAGACTACTAATAAAATAATGTTATTGTTTTCTAAGAAAAAAAGGGAAAAAGAGATGAAGTTTAGTTGGCTTGTTGACATCACATCATGTTTCACCTCTGCCTGTCGAGCTGCCTTGAACTCCACATCGTTCCTCCTCTGTTTCAGTTTGCACATCTCTTTGAGTAAGCTCTCCACCAAAGAGTTGGACGGACCGAAGCCCACCGGCTCCTTCTCCCCCACCGCCATGTAGATCGTCTCGTACCTCCCCAGCCTGCTTTTTAAATCCGCGATGATGTTGTCCTTCACGCAGATCTGTTTGCCGAGGAGCTCGATTTCCTGCCGCGTCTCGTGGTACAGAGTGTTCAGCACGCTGTAGCTGCGGCTCCTCTCCGCGCTCACGCTGCTCGACTCATCCATCGCAGGCTTTTTTTTTTTCTTTTTTTTTGACAGTACTGTTCGGTCGTTTAAAAATCCGGCATTTGACGCGTCTGCTTCTTACCTCGGGTCTTTTAGAAACACAACTGAGAAGGTGAATTTCTGTCGGAGATTTGGCGCATCAGTGTCGAGAATAATATCCCCGAACGGGGATTTCCTGGGGAACTTCCCCGTGGACTTTTTTTTTTTTTTTTTTTGAGCGTCGTCAAAACGTAGCCCTGCCATTTTTAAAATTTATTATCGGTCCAGCCCCGTTGGTAAAGAAGGTTTGCCAGGCTGTTGGCACAAATTTATAACCAGCTATTAACACTAGCACGATAAAAAAACATGTTCGCGGATTGTGTTTTGGCTCTCAAGCTGTCAAGTATATGCTGCCTTCAAGTCCATCGTAAATTTGAACTCTACTTCTTCTACTGTTGTTATATTCCATTTGTAACATGTAGTATTTTTTTTATTTGTATGCGCTTTAATAAAAATCTGAATTCAGAGTAAATTTGGTTTTACCAGTTCCAAAATTTGGCGTTATGGCTTTAAACTGAAAAACATACAATAACGCAAGACGTACCAGACAATTACAAACTCTCTAATTTCCGAGCGTAATTTACAGGGTTTCCAAATACCCCGGTCCTTACTCATCACATCAAAGAATAGGTTTCATGTCAAATTCCCGCTCCAGTCCAAACATTTGTCCCGTTTAGAGTTCCCCCACAACCTTAAATGACTAAATAGTCACGTACGTATGATTAAGTGCAATCTTTGAGTTAGGTTTAAAGTCTGAATTTAAAAATGGTTGCCTTCTGCAAATAGTAATGTGTAAATAATAGCATGATTAAGAAATATATATATATTCCCATGAATTCTGACTATTTTCTTAGAATTTTGATATTAAAATAAGATATTGAGCTAAATATGGGGTGGTTGAAGCTGAGAATCATCTCACATTGAGCACTAAAAGCTCATTCAAATCTCTTGTTCAAAACAAGTCCAGTCATTCAACGCAGCAATGCACTTAAAAATTTTGATTCTCTTTCTGTAGAAGGACTTTCACCAACATTTAAAGACTAAAGCAGCCCTTTGAACTTCTGATGTACTTTTATATGAAGCTACGATTGTTTTGGTGTTCCTCATCACAGCTGTAAATTATTTTGCCACATTTTGCTGATTTTAACAACTTAAAAGTGGACAGCAACATTGAGTCAATATGTTCTCATGGCTTTTTTTCTCTGACTCTGTAACCAATACAGTTTCACAGACAGTTAAGGTCAGAGGTTATAGAAAGACGTAAACTGATCCTAGGTGTGCACTTAAAGTCCCCCTCAGCAGGTTCTCATTAGAACGCTGTGTGAAAACGAAACCCGGCTGGTCATCCCCCTCTGGTCCATCTGTGGCCCGCTAACCCTTTGCTCTTGTTCTCTTCTCAGAACAACGCTCCACCCATTTTACAATCTCCTTTTTCATAGAGAAACCACAGCTAGACCTTTGTCAGATTAAACCCCAATATATTGAACAATTATTGAAAAAGTTCCAACTGCTGTGAAGAGGACGTGTTTTTAATTCTAAATCAGACTAGATAAAAAAAGCCAGATCAATGTGTATATTTAAGAAAATGATAAAGGTAAATGTTGGACAAATATGTATGAGTATAAGGCATGAATTGTTACTCAAGAAGGAATTAAACTTTATCGTTTTTTCTTTTTTTGTACGTTGTAAATTGAAGATTTTTTTGATTGAATTTAAGAAAAAGGGGCAGAAATCATAAGATTTTTATCTTCTTCTGCTACCTTTCATTTAATTTGATTTGTTTTTTTGTTGTATGTTCAATTTATGTTGTTTTGTTTTAAATGAATAAACTTTATATAATAATATAATATAGATTAGATTAACTTCACGGTCCCTAAGGGGCAATTTGCTCTGCAGACAAAAAAACAAAAAACAAACCAGAAACCATCCATATAGCACACACATTACAATAATATACCACCACAGTTTACTTGGGCTCATCTCAAATTATTAATGAGGTTGACTCTAATGGGGATAAATGAACATTCATACCTTTTTGTGTTACATTTCACCGCCATGTATCTACAAGTAGAGGGCAACAACCTGTAAAGGCGAAGGAGAGGGTGAGTTGGGTCAGCAAGAAAAGCTGTAGCCTTCCTGGTGACTCTGGTTCTGTAGAGCTGGGGCAGCTCTATCCCTATCATTTTGCTGCACACCCTTACAGTGCTGGTTTAGTCTGTGCTTATTTTTCAGGGTAAATTAAAACTTTATTGCATTAACTCTTATTTTCTTTTATTTTTCATTATTAGTCACAGTATATCAAAGTAAAATAATAATATATTTAGAACCAATTGCTAGGTTGCTGATGATGTCACAAAATGCAGACGGGGGCAGGAAGTAAATGCATCCTCGTTTCCTTTTGTTGATTCAGTGTCAAAATGCCTATAATCTGTGCCGTGTATGCGGTTGTTGCTACTGCTCAAATCGGGGGAAATACACTATATATATATATATATATATATATATATATATATTCCCATGAATTCTGACTATTTTCTTAGAATTTTGATATTAAAATAAGATATTGAGCTAAA
>NW_013953344.1:0-374 GCF_001266775.1 Austrofundulus limnaeus
GTGGATCTACAGGTGGATCTACAGGTGGATCTACAGTGGGTCTACAGGTGGATCTACAGGTGGATCTACAGGTGGATCTACAGTGGGTCTACAGGTGGATCTACAGTGGGTCTACAGGTGGATCTACAGTGGGTCTACAGGTGGATCTACAGTGGGTCTACAGGTGGATCTACAGTGGGTCTACAGGTGGATCTACAGTGGATCTACAGTGGGTCTACAGTGGGTCTACAGGTGGATCTACAGTGGATCTACAGTGGATCTACAGTGGATCTACAGGTGGATCTACAGTGGATCTACAGTGGATCTACAGTGGGTCTACAGTGGGTCTACAGTGGATCTACAGGTGGATCTACAGTGGGTCTACAGTGGGTCTA
>NW_013953344.1:2826-3140 GCF_001266775.1 Austrofundulus limnaeus
GTCTACAGTGGATCTACAGGTGGGTCTACAGTGGGTCTACAGTGGATCTACAGGTGGGTCTACAGTGGGTCTACAGTGGATCTACAGGTGGGTCTACAGTGGGTCTACAGTGGATCTACAGTAGATCTACAGTGGGTCTACAGGTGGGTCTACAGTGGGTCTACAGTGGGTCTACAGGTGGGTCTACAGTGGGTCTACAGTGGATCTACAGGTGGGTCTACAGTGAATCTACAGGTGGATCTACAGTGGATCTACAGGTGGATCTACAGTGGGTCTACAGTGGGTCTACAGGTGGATCTACAGTGGGTCTACAG
>NW_013953344.1:6509-10681 GCF_001266775.1 Austrofundulus limnaeus
GGGTGGGGGGAGGACCAGGGAGGATGATTCAACCACTYGATGTCGCTGAAAACAAATAATCCTACACACTGTGCCTTTAAGTAAAAGTCATAAAATTGTTCACAAAAATTGGTAAAGTAGTAGTAAAAGTACTTTTCCACGCTCTCTAACAAATAAACTGTTAAATTTACTGAACCAAACTGGCTCCACAAAACCAAGTTGATAAAAGATAAAATATGTATTCGCATCAAATTTGCTCTACTAGGTTTAGAGGAAGTAGTTGTGACTTAGTTGAGTAAATTCAACACTTAATTTTTTTGAGCACCTTTCATGATGAGTTCAGACAGTTTTAATTTATAACAAGTAACTATTACATTTAAAGAAGTAAAAGTATCATTTTTAGGTTTTAAAAGTAACTAAGTAAAAGTCACTATTTTAAAAAATACTTGGTAAAACTACAAATCCTCATAAAAATACTGAAGTACTGTAACAAAGTAAATGTACTTAGTTACTATAAACCTCTGACTACATTTTAGCTTGATAGCTCTAAAACTTACAGTATTTTTCATTTTTGGCTTCATCTCTCAGCATCAGTAGCTCTAAAACTGAGTTATAGACAATTTAAATTAGATGTGGTGGCCTGACTGACTTGTTTTAAAGATTTATTAAAGATTACTGTCAGCTGGTATTATACCAACTTTCAGCTTTATGTGTCTGAAACTGTTTCTCAAATGACCATTAGCCATCAGATTAAAATTGAGTTTCACTTTCAAAAAGTCTTGTGGATTGCTAACACCAAAGTTCAGCTTAATATTTCTAAAAACGACTGAGTTATAGCTAGTTTAAATTAGCTTTAGGGGTTAGCTTTATTTGGGACCAGCAGTTCAATTCAGTTTATTTAAATAGCACCAAGTCACAACAACAGATGTGTCAGGGCGCTGTACGTAAAAAACTAAATGTAAAGAAGCAGCAGACTGCGTAGTCTTTGCTTCGTCACAGTCTCATCCTGAGCAGCACACCTGCAGCAGCAGAGAGGAAAAACTCCCTGCTGATCAGGAAGAAACCTCCAGCAGAACCAGGCTCAGGACAGGAGACCGGCTGGGTTTGGGGAAACGTCATGTTTGGATCAGTCTTTAGGCCCTGCAGTGCACACTGTAACCTTTTACACAACTTAGGAGAATTTTTAAGATGTCTACATTGAAGATGAAATTTTAAAAAACTGAAGCCTTGTTTAGGCGTGTATGTACTGTAATGCTAACAAACTGATCAAATATATAACTTTTATTAGTAATTTCAACATAAACTGTATAAGTTGGCATGAGTTGTCTAAAGTGTTTTAGTGTGACAGGATCTTTAGCTACACCAAAACTAATTTCAGATTAATGTCTTAAAAAGGCTGAATTATAGTCATTTAAAGTAAGCTGTGGTAGCCATCTTGGATTTCTGATTAGAATTTAGAATATGGTAAAGATTTTGTTCAGCTACTACTACACCAATTTTCTGTTTTGTTTTGCTAAAAACGGCTGAATTAAAGCTCTTTGTAAAATTAGCATTAGCCGTTAGCTTGAAATTGTGACTAGCATTCAGCACGTTATTTTTTGATCAGCTCAATATAAAACATCTGAATTAAAGTTGTTTGAAGTTGGCTGTGAACACCTGAAATGTTTAAATCCAGGGTTATTTACTTTATTTATGTGCCCACCGGGGCCACCCCTTTAAAAACAAAGCTCCGCCCCTGCCCGGAGGGAGACCCTCTGCATCCTTCTGCTGATGTGTACTTTCCAATAAACATTTCTTCAAGTGGAGTTATTTCTGTATTATTTTCTAATGAATATTTATTTATGCCATCTCCTGTTTTATTTGTATTTACTTGGTATTACTCTGTAGAAATCTGATTTCACCTTTAAAGTTTTTTATATATTAGTTTTGTAAAGGCAGACAATGCATTGATCATGACTGATTTGTGGCTGAAATAAAAACAGAAAACATCCCAGGAGGTGGACAGTTTTTATGAGCAGTGAGAAAGTGCTGTGTCAGCGAAATCAGAAAGCTTAAAGTCGTCTCTCACTCCCTGACAGTCGGCGGGTAGAAACAAGGAGTCAGACCTAACAGCAGCAGACTGATGGTCAGACGTGTTTATTTATGTTTCTACCTGTTTTAAGAAGATCTCACTTCCTGTTTTAAAGAGGCTTTAGTGTTCAACCTGTTGGAGCCTGGCTGGGACCTGCCTGCTGACACAGAAGAAGACATCCTGTAACAAACACAGCTGTGGGACTAACACACGGTCTGGAAAAGGCAGCTCAGAAATGAGTGACATCATCAGAAAGCTTCAGACTTCAGGTGGGACTGTGTGAAACCTGTTTTCTTGTGCTGTCACTTTGTAAAGCTGCTACCAAACATCCAGATGTTCTCTGTTTAACACCTGGGCCTTTCATGGAAACACCACATAACTTCTACATGTTTGGTCCTCCTGGAGCTTGGATCATTCACCTCCTCCTCCATGGTGGACCCAGCCTGGTTACAGAGGATCTCCACCAACAAAGCTGTGTTTGAAGTGTGAAACTACAGCGGGTCACAGGAACAGAACCGGGCCGAAACAGATGGAAAGCAGAACTTTAAATAAGAAATGAGATCAAACTGAAAGGAGCTGGTCACGTCTGTCTTCTTCACGGCTTCTTGTCTTCTTCAGCTGCTTCTGTCTGGATGTTCTCCAGCAGACTGTGCTTCTCCTCCTCCGGCATCAGACTGACCGGGTCCAGATCAAACATGTGCCTACAGAGCAGAGAGCAGGTTAGACAGACCACCTGACACAGACCACCTGACACAGACCACCTGACACAGACCACCTGACACAGACCACCTGACAAAGACCACCTGACAAAGACCACCTGACACAGACCACATGGTGTTCTGGTGTTCTGATGTTCTGATGTTCTGACGTTCTGGTGTTCTGATGTTCTGACGTTCTGGTGTTCTGATGTTCTGACGTTCTGGTGTTCTGACGTTCTGGTGTTCTGATGTTCTGGTGTTCTGGTGCTCTGGTGTACTGGTGTTCTGACGTTCTGGTGTTCTGGTGTTCTGGTGTTCTGACGTTCTGGTGTTCTGACGTTCTGGTGTTCTGACGTTCCGGTGTTCTGATGTTCTGGTGTTCTGATGTTCTGGTGTTCTGACGTTCTGGTGTTCTGATGTTCTGATGTTCTGATGTTCTGACGTTCTGGTGTTCTGATGTTCTGGTGTTCTGACGTTCTGGTGTTCTGACGTTCTGGTGTTCTGATGTTCTGGTGTTGACGTTCTGGTGTTCTGACGTTCTGGTGTTCTGACGTTCTGATGTTCTGACGCTCTGGTGTACTGGTGCTCTGGTGTACTGGTGTTCTGACGTTCTGGTGTTCTGGTGCTCTGGTGTACTGGTGTTCTGACGTTCTGGTGTTCTGATGTTCTGACGTTCTGGTGTTCTGACGTTCTGGTGTTCTGGTGCTCTGGTGTTCTGACGTTCTGGTGTTCTGACGTTCTGGTGTTCTGGTGTTCTGACGTTCTGGTGTTCTGACGTTCTGGTGTTCTGGTGTTCTGGTGTTCTGACGTTCTGGTGTTCTGACGTTCTGGTGTTCTGGTGTTCTGACGTTCTGGTGTTCTGACGTTCTGGTGTTCTGGTGTTCTGGTGTTCTGGTGTTCTGGTGTTCTGATGTTCTGGTGTTCTGACGTTCTGGTGTTCTGGTGTTCTGACGTTCTGGTGTTCTGACGTTCTGGTGTTCTGGTGTTCTGGTGTTCTGATGTTCTGGTGTTCTGATGTTCTGGTGTTCTGACGTTCTGGTGTTCTGGTGTTCTGACGTTCTGGTGTTCTGACGTTCTGGTGTTCTGATGTTCTGGTGTTCTGACGTTCTGACGTTCTGGTGCTCTGACGTTCTGGTGTTCTGATGTTCTGGTGTTCTGATGTTCTGATGTTCTGACGTTCTGGTGTTCTGATGTTCTGGTGTTCTGAAGCTCTGGTGTTCTGACGTTCTGGTGTTCTGATGTTCTGGTGTTCTGATGTTCTGGTGTTCTGACGTTCTGGTGTTCTGACGTTCTGGTGTTCTGGTGTTCTGATGTTCTGGTGTTCTGATGTTCTGGTGTTCTGACGTTCTGGTGTTCTGGTGTTCTGATGTTCTGGTGTTCTGATGTTCTGGTGTTCTGACGTTCTGGTGTTCTGGTGTTCTGAC
>NW_013953344.1:10691-22250 GCF_001266775.1 Austrofundulus limnaeus
TGTTCTGGTGTTCTGATGTTCTGATGCTCTGGTGTTCTGATGTTCTGGTGTTCTGATGTTCTGATGCTCTGGTGTTCTGATGTTCTGGTGTTCTGAAGTTCTGATGTTCTGGTGTTCTGATGTTCTGATGCTCTGATGTTCTGGTGTTCTGGTGTTCTGGTGTTCTGATGCTCTGATGTTCTGATGTTCTGATGTTCTGATGCTCTGATGTTCTGATGTTCTGATGCTCTGATGTTCTGATGCTCTGATGTTCTGATGTTCTGATGCTCGTCACAACACTCACCTGTGGTCACAGGTCGGGAAGAACAGGTCTAAGATCTTCACGATGAACGTAGATCCAGCCACGCCGATCACAACCACCCACATGACCAGGAAGAAGAGGGGCAGTGACTCGGAGCAGAAGCTCCTCAGACGCTCCCTGACTTGCTCCACCCACTGACACACAGCCTGAGGAGAGCAGAGAACACCTGTCAGCCTGCTGCAGGTAACAGTGGGGTCAGGGAGAGCACTACTGAATCTGACATATGATAAGTTCCCAGAATCACAGGTGATGTTTAGGAAATACTGAAGTGTGGTTCTGTGTAAAAGTGATGAACAATAAACATCTTCCCTGTAGAGGATATGTCCTCCTCTAGTTTAGAGAAATAATATTTAATGAGACAGACTGATGAGCTAACAGCTGCTCTGAACCTGGCTTATTATACTTCACTAAAACTAACTAAATAACAAAAATTGAAATGGAAAAAACATTTTAGTTAACTAAAATAAATAAAAATGATAAATAAAATGAAAACATAACTAACTAAAACTGTATAATCTTTTGAACTTTTTAATGGACTGCTTTAACTCACAGGACCATCACAAGCTGGAGGACACATGGGCAAATATGTTTATTCAAACTATAAAAAACTAAAACTAGAACTAATAAAAACTAAACTAAACTAAAACTAAGCATTCAAAATGCAATAATAACTAATATAAACTAGCACATCCACTGTAAAAACTAATTTAAACTGAATGAAAAGAAAAAAGGTCACGATGAAATAAAAACTAAACTATAATGAAAACTCCTGAACTATGATAACTTTGGTCTGAACACAGTAAAGTGAGTTGTTGTCATCTTTAAACACCTTGTTTCTGCAGTAAATACTGTGATGTTACTGTTCAAAACAACATAAGGACCCCAACAGAGTACAGGGCCTGAAATTCACTTAAAATTGTGGGAAATCCCCCTTTACATGTTTCATAGCGGGGGGATTTATAGATTTTGGGGGGGTTATTACTTCTGAGTCTGACTACAGGTTTTATGTTGTGCAACAACGTATAATAAATATGTTGCTTTCATTTTCCTCCTCATGCCTTCCTGCTCTGTTAGCTGCTCTCTTCTGTCTGTTTGAAGACTCTTTCAGAACACAGAACCACTAACTGGATGAACAGCACATAACGTGTTGATGTTCCCCCAGCACATCAGAAGTCACCAACAGAGATATTCTCTTACCACGCTCACGTTTGCTTCCTGAAATTAAAAGAAATGTGGAAAAAACTCAGCTGTTCTGATTCAAGCTACTGAAGTCTGCAGCTGCAGAATAACTCTTGACTCTTGTTACTTATGTTGTAGATCAAAATACATCCAAGAGCATCTTTTTAGGGTTTTAAGTTTCAAAATAATCTGACTCTTATCAGTGTGCATTGCATGTGATTCATTTCCCATCCAAGTCATCTCAACTTTGCCATGCTTCTCCTCCTGCATACTTTGTCCTAGAGCTGCCATTGTAATTTATATCTGTAAAGCCCCTGTGCCAAATGATGGCTATGTCTTTTGGTGCCTGTAAAACTTATAGTTTTTGAAATATTAATGTTTAATTAATTATAATGGGAGGCAATGGGGCCTTGTAATGGTCCAATACTGCCCCAGCTGTAATCAACTTGGTACTGCACCATAGTTTTTTATATTTAATCTCAATAGCTCAGTGTTTACAATACTAATATGATTGTATTTTGATGTTTTACTATATCATTGTCTTAATACTGCTCTATTGTTGTAATATAATGCAGTTTAGTGTCAATAATTACATTGGCAATGTGGCCTCTTTCTGCACACATAGAAACCAACCCCTGGCACCACACCCTGACACAGCCCCAACATTCTAATGGTCTGTGTCATGGACTTTCATGTGGGAGATCAGGGTTCAAAACCCAGCTAACGCAACTTAAACAAAAAGTCTCTTCAAACTTCATATTGTCACACAATTGCCTTAATTACAAACACCTGCTGACGTGACAGGCACAAGCTGGTATAGAAACACATTTGAACTTGGTCAAAGTTCATTCTGCAAGTCCAATGCTGCAGGTAAATCCATGCTGCAATGACATGCAACATGGCAATGTACACTTGTTTTTACATTGTAAAAACCCATGTCTAGTTCTGATTGTATCTGCACTGCTGCGTACATTCAGTCAGTCTCTGAGCCAATAAAGTTTGTATTTATCTTCTCTTTTGTACGTATAAAGAGTAAAGAGCATGCATACCTCAAAAAGAATAAAATAAAAACACCCATCTGTAACATTTATTCAAAATACTCATAATTCTTTCATATTTCTAATCATACTAACTTTTGTAGAAACAAAATAACAGTTATGTAATATAAAAAACAAGCATAGAAAAACTTTCTTCTAATCACTGTGAAAATAATGTTTACCTACATTTAAATGAATCTAAAGGGCTAATGTTTCTGACTGTGTGTGTGTGTGTGTGTGTGTGTGTGTGTGTGTGTGGGACAGTGAGGAGACAGCAGAGCGCTGCGAGCAGGAGGAGGAAATTTGTTGTTTTTAGAAAGAGTTGCGGCTGGAGCAGCTTCTGTTGGCGTGTTTTGGGTGTGTTGTTAAAACACAGAAGTTATTTTTGGGAGCTACAGATAAGTTTGTCACTGTCTGCCTTGCTCCGAGGTACAGAGGTGGGGGAGTTTCAGCCCCCCTTCCTTCCCTCTCTCTGCCTCTGCGTGCGAACGGACCGAGGTGATCAGTTTTATACGGTCCGGGCTGTCATCTAAAAACAGTCCGATGCAAACATCCACATTATTACACATCACTGGAATTTATTGTTTGCAGGAATTTCCCGCTTTATAAAAACTAGATTTGTGGGAACTGATGTGCACAATACCTGCAATCCTGCAGCAACTTTCAGGCTCTGGAGTATAAAGATGTTTAGCTCTGTGGCAGCCATCTTAAATGACTTCAAACATTAATCAAATTCAGTTTAATTCAGTTTATTTCTATAGCTCTAAGTCACAACATACATTGTCACAGGGCACTGTACATAAAAAGAACAATGTAAAGAAGAAGAATCAATGATTACTTTCTGCCAGGTTCATTCAAATGTGTCCACTTGTTTGAGAGATTTTGCTAGCAGGGACAGTCAGTCCTGGTCCTGGAGGTCCACAGACCTGCATGGTTTACTTGTTTCTCTGCTCCAACACACCTGATATGAAGGAATGGAGGATTATCAGACTTCTGCAGAACATGAAGAGGTGATTCACTGACTGAATCAGGTGTGTTGGAGCAGGGAAAAAGTAAAACATGCAGGGCTGCGGACCTCAAGGATTGGAATTGACTATTCATACCCCCCTTCCACACACACACACACACACACACTTACTTGTATTTCTATCCTTATTAGGACCTTGTATTGACCACCACTCATTTCTGTAGATCCCACACGTCTGTGTCTAACTAAAAGAACAGTGACACCAGTAGAAACCCTGCAGACCTCCAGCTGAACAGCCCTGGTTTAGGGTTTCTTGTGTGTGTTGTTAAACTACACACAGACTTCAGGCTCACTCAGAAGACCCGTATCGTTTCTGAAACGTGTCCTGACCACCTCACTACGTTCAGAAGACACACGGAGGCAGAAGACCTGTGAGCTCTGTGTTCTACCTGCAGAGGAGGAGATAAATACTAGCTTTACCTGCAGAGGTACAGTATGCAGGTGTGTGTGTACAGAGTCAGCTTCTGTTTACACCAGGGGTGTCCAAACTACAGTTGGCCCACGGTACCGTTTTTATTGGCCTGCAGCAAATTCTGAAAATATAATTGAATATGGCCCGCACAAGAATTTTTATCTCAACTCTGTTGCAGTTCTCAGTTTCAACACTGGACGAGGAGAAGCAGCAGCAGCAGCAGCTGCGGCTCCATAAGCAGCTCCATAAGCTGTCGGACCTTTTTTTTTTGTCCGGACCAGCTGACCCACATCAACACTTATATATCCATCCAGAAAATCCAACTGCAGATGGTCGATTTCAGGTGAAGATCTCCTGTCCGTCTGTTTTGGTTTAATGGGCAACATTCAGGAAACTGTCTCGTGGAAAATGAGTCTCTGATTGGTTGATGTGACGCGTCCAGCAGCAAAAGTTCAGATTTTCCAACTCAGACACAAAAAGAATGATGATCCTGTTCAGCTCAACATACATGTGACCAAACATTTTCTCTGTTAAATCAGAACAAAAGCAGACTGAGAACCAGAATGACTGATAGCCATCTGTGACATGTCAGCCATCCTTCAATCCAAAGGACAGCTTCACTGAGTGCAACGTTCTTCACAGAGGTGAGTTACAAATACACACATTATTCATGTATGAATGTGTCTCATCATTACAGTAAAACTGATCCATTTATGTTTTCATTATACCAAAATGATAGTTAACCAACCCCTCACTTGACCTTAAAACCCCCTCGATACAACTTTACCCCCCCACCCCCCCGAACCCATGTGAAGACTAACCACAGTGACCTTATGTCCAATACTAAACAAACACTATTAGACCATTTGCACAGTTGGACTTCGAGTTCAGATCAACTCCCTGAAGGATGATTCAGAGAAAGTTTTTGAGTTTATTTTCTATAATTTGTATTTTCTGTTTAAGCCACAGGACATGCATGAAGATGCAGTAGACAGGCTTATCTTCCTCACCAAAAAATGTGCGGGGGAACAAAGACATCAAGAATGTACTTACTGACTTTGCTTGAATGTATGTTTTAAACAGGACTGTTAATTTTGTTTACACTAATTTTTAAACCAGCTTATTGTGTTTACTTGAAGCTGCAAATATTTTATTTGAATATTCATTGTTTAGAATGGCGGGACCTGCCATCTTGTTTTACAAGCATGATTTATAGGTTGTATTTAGCTGCACTTTGAATTAAGGTCAACTCCCAGAAGAGATGGTTCAAATAAGAGATTTTTTAAAAATATGTTCTGGAATTTGTGTTAAGAAAGCAAAGGAACGATGCAGATCAATTAAAATCGAAAATTGAATTTGGGATGAAAAAAAACTATATTTTTTAGGCCGTATGGCCCGGCCCTTTGTTTATTTTCTGTATTTGGCCCTGACTGAAACAGTTTGGACAGCCCTGGTTTACACTGACGACCCTAAAAAGACGTCCCTGCAGGTGATCTGATGAGTTCTCAGCAGCAGAGGTTATTTCCTGTTTCAAACTGATGAATGTTCTCTGACAGAGCACCTCCACCTGTGACTGGACCACCTGAGGACCAACAGCTCTCTACAGCCCTGGACACGTTTAATAAAAACAGACCGTCTTCATCTTGATGATGACATCATGTGGCACCCCTGATAAGGCTCTGACCCATGAGGCGGAGCCCCCAGAAGCTGGAGGCGGAGTTTTACTCACAGAGTAGGGTGATTCTGCTTCTTTGGGTGGACTTTCCATCTGGTTCTGGTTCCTGATGTGGGTCAGCTGACTGGGACCTCTGTTGTCGTAGTCGTCACTGTTTATGACATCAGACAGCAGGTCGGGGTCCATGCGCAGGGGGGTCTCTGGAAGCTTTCCTGGGGCTGCGATCTCTTCCTGGGTGGTCTCAGAGTGCTTCTCTGTGTGGGGGTACTGGCTGGTGGTCTGGGAGACCAGCTGTTCTTCATCTGAGTTCACAGAGGCAGAAGTAAGAGGAGAACGAACAGAGTGCAGCACAGAAACAACACAAGTCCTCCCAACCGGTTCTGGAGCTCGGTGGGTCCGTGACGACCACGTCCTGCTCTCTGGGAACCCTGAAGATCTCACTGTGGCCCATGGGGTAGATGTTGGTGAACTGGGCCAGTTTCTGAAAGTCTGGACTCATCAGGATCTTCACCTCACACATGTCAGGCTGCTGGACCTGAACAACAGAGGAGGGCTCTCTGAGGAACAGGTTCAGCTCCGTTTGTCTCTGCATCTCATTAACTTCTGCAAGTTAACCAGTTCAAGATGGCTGCCACCATTGATATATATTACTGGACTGGACATCACGTGACCTGGGCGTGGCTTCAAGAGGGATTTATGCATTGAGCTAATGCTAACGCTAACCACTGAAATCAATAAGCAGAACGTAGCGCGGTGCAAACACTTTATAAATTTACAAATGGTTCAAATACTTTGTTATAAACTACATAGATTGTTACAACATGTTTACAAGAGACAAAAGGGTTATGTTTCACAGGTAAATATTACACATATTTAACCTAAATTAATTATTTTAATGGTAAAACCTGTTTGTTAACATTAAACAGCTTCAATGTTCATGTTTAACCTTTTTTTTGATCAAGTTCTTTTTATTAAGTTTTTAACAAACCACAAAAAAGAACAGACTTACAAAAACACAAAACAAAACACACACACCCAAAATCCCTCCCATCCCTCCCCACCTATACCAGAGCTACTAACAAAACATAAATTCATCTTGTACTCATGTTTAACCTTTTTTAAATTGATTTTATCTGTTGTCAAATATATTGTTTACTGATATTAAACATGTAAATATGGACTTTATTGGATTGGTGANTCCACCATAGACTTTGAATGTAAACCTGCTGCTCCTGACGCTGAAATCGCGTTTGGTGTGAACGCACCATTAGAGTGTTAAAAGAAAATAAATTCCTGTATCCGCATCATGATCCAGAACATCACCAAAATTTAAAGGTGTGTTCCTTGGCACAGTACACACATGTGGTAAAAATGTCATGACAGTCTGTCCACAAGTTTGTGAGTAATGTTGTCCACAGACAGAACGACAGACGCAACCGAAAACATTACCTCACCCTTGGCAAAGGTAATAAAATGACACTCACGTTAAGTACAAATACTCAAAAACTGTACTTCAACATTTAAGATTTAATTTTTATGTTTTAGATTTATATATTTAGATTTGGGATTTATTATTTACACATTATTTGACATTTAAATGTAACATTAAAAATAAGCACAATGTAAGAACAGTGAGCTAAATAACATTTTTAACACTCAGAAAATGAACTAAATAAAGAAAATCTATTAGTGACATTTTAAAACATTTTATCACTTCACAGTTGGCGACACAACATTGGGCACTAAATGATGAGAACACAGTTCTGTCCAACTGTTCCAAATGTCTCCACATGTCCCAGTGATGGACTGGAGACATGTCCAGACCACCTCTGGCTCAGACTGCTGGACCTGAAACGAAGAAGTGGGTAAAGATGATGGTTAACAAAATATCTCACAAACCACTGAACAGATTTTACTGAAGACTCCAGTCGTCGGGCGTACATGAACAAATGATTAACATTTGGAGTTAACTAAATTAAAGATGGCTGCCACCTGATCAACACACAGATATAGAGTTGAGTCTTTTATAAATATGTAGCTAAAAGCTGCAGTGATGACCTGAAAGGCTGCAGGCCATCATGTAACGTGCTGTTGTTGCTTTTGTCCTGTTGTCCTCCTGTAACCTCTGCTTTACTCCAACAAGTCCAAATTAGTCATCACATGGGAAACAGGGGGCTGCCCTCACGCCCCCTCCCCCACCGCACAGATTTATGGAGCTAGCCTTGAACGCTGGCCTGGTGCTGGTGGAGCTGAGCCCACTCTGTTCAAGGAGAGAAACTGGTTCTGGTGGGATCTGCTTCTCATGTCCACCCCACAAACACAACAACATGACTTATGAGAGCAGTGATGCAGAAACATGGAGTCCTGCTACAAACACTCAGTCCTGTGAAGGACACCGCGAAGTTTACTCCACTCATTTATAACATCTGACTTTATTACCACACTGTAAATGTTGTTTACTTCGTTCTGTGCATTGATACATATTACTGGACTGGACGTCACGTGACCTGGGCGTGGCTTCAAGAGGGATTTATGCATTGAGCTAATGCTAACGCTAACCATTGAAATCAATGAGCAGAACGTAGCGCGGTTCAAACACTTTATAAATGTACAAATGGTTCAAATACTTTGTTATAAACTGCAGAAATGTTTACAACATGTTTACAAGAGATAAAAGGGTTATGTTTCACAGGTAAATATTACACATATTTAACCAAAATTAATTATTTTAATGGTAAAACCTGTATGTTAACATTAAACAGCTTCAATGTTCATGTTTAACCTTTTTTAAATTGATTTTATCTGTTGTCAAATATATTGTTTACTGATATTAAACATGTAAATATGGACTTTATTGGATTGGTGACCAGTTAGACTGCATATAAATTCAGACATTATCATGTAGACTCACTAATGACACTAATGTAATGATTGACCATCATAAACATAAACAGTCACATTGTCAGACAGGTCGGTTTATTCAGATATTTTCTACATCCAGTATTTGTGTTTTCCAACATTTCCAGAGAAAAAGGAGGAAAACGTGTACCAGCTGTGGGTCAGCTTCAGATACAGCCTGCATCATGTCAAACTGAAGAATAAATCTTTGTGATAAAAATAAATTCATTAAACAATTCTTTGTGACATGAAATTATTTGTATTTTTAGTTTGATTTTACTGATGTTAAAATTATTGTAGTTTACAGCAAAAACTTTTATAGTTGTGTATATATGTATACAAAACACACACACACACACACACACACACACTTGAAAGATTAATTTTATTATTTAAATGTCTAAGACTCAGTTGTGATTAATAAATATATGTATGAATATCCAGCTGTCAGAACTCATTGATCTGTATGAAAAAACACCTGTGAAATGAAAAATACTCAGTTTAAGCCCCTGTTTTAGTCATTTTAATTAATTATCTATTTTAAATTTCCATAACTATAAAATTCACAATTTCCTCGGCTTTATTTTGAACCATATATTATAAAAATTGAGCAAGAAATGAAGTTATAAGAGTTTTTCCTCAGGAAGACACCTCACAGTCCACTGACCTCCATTCATTGTGTTGAAGCTCCTCAGTGCAGAACAGAGCTCCAGTGTGGGCACGTTAATGTAGCTAGCAACACGCTAACCATGCCCAATCCAGTAATATATACAGTGGTTTGCAAAAGTATTCATACCCCTTGAACTTTTCCATATTTTGTCACATTACAACCACAAACATAAATATATTTCACTGGAATTTAANGTGTGTGTGTGTGTGTGTGTGTGTTTCTACACTAAGATTTGAATGACTTTATAAACTGACAAACACTGTTGATATAAAACCTGTAATTTAAAGCTGGTGGAGTGTGTTTTCCTGTGTGCACACAGTTCATCTCAGAGCTCTTCACACAGCGAGGTCAAGGCTCTTCAGGGTTGTAAGAAAACAAAATTCCTGCAGTGAACAAATATATATTAAAGAGAAAAAAACCAGAAAGATGTGATTCTATAAATAATGAGCTGTAAACAGATAAGGAGTTGATGTTCCTCACAGACAGACCTGGATTTATAACTAAAGTCTGTCAGACCAACAGTGAAGAATGAGACGTATCTGCTGAACTTACTGTTTGAACCTCACATTTATAAACTATTATTTCCTCTAATAAAACCACATCAGTTACTGTAAGCTGAAGTCTTCAGTTCATCCAAAGTTTTAATGCAGAGGAGTCCAAAGTGGGCCGTGTAAAGTTAAACATAAAAGGTGAGAAACTACACAAAACATTTAGATTAGAGCACACATGGATTTTCACAATTTATAAGAACACAAGTACTCAAATTTTAATTTATAAAAAGTCTCAAAAGCTTTTTCTGCTCAAGTGTCACATTTTCTGCACGTCCATTGGCTGACAAAAAACAAACAAAAAAGTGTCCTACCACACCTGGCTGCTAATTTTATCATTAAAAACAGCTTTACTTTAAAAGTATTTGTACTTCATGTACTAAATATTGTGTTTGGCTGCAGACCTCAGATTTCTCCAGTTTGAGCTTCTCTCCACCGGCTCCCTCACTCTTTTAATTCAATAATTGATTTACTTTAATGGACTTTTTGTTGTTTTTATGAATGAAATACATTTAAAAAACATAAATAAAAATAAATGTAGTTTCCAGATGTTCACAAACACATCTAAGAGCTTGAATACCTGAGAGTGATGGACCAATCATTGATCTGATCTTTTGACCAGGACTGAAACAGTCTCTGCTTCCTGGTCCAACAGGTCCTCACTGACTCCAGATGAAGACTAATCATGAAACTTTATCAGTTCATCCAGATCAACTGACTCAACTGATGTGTCTTCTCAATAACACTGAGTTAGGATCTGATAATAAATGTAATAAAATGTAAGTAGAATTAATTCAGTTTTATTTAAATAAAGGAATAAATGACTTTAGTCACTTAGGCATGAGGTAATTCTCACCGTTACATGTTGCAGCTATAAGACACAGCTAATGACTGGAGTTATATTTGTCCAAAAATCTTTGTTTTCTTTGTTTGAAGCTCAACAGTCAGAAATAAGCTCCTCCCACTCTGAGCCTTCCTGTTCTTTCCCAGCACACACCTGGGTGTTCAGTACTATCTCAGAAATACTACACAAAATTAGCCTTTTAGATTAAACATACACCAAATTAATACTACTACTACTACTACTACTACTACTACTAATAATAATAATAATAATAATAATAATAATAATAATAATAATGTGTGTGGTTCCTTTGAGCAGTTAAAACAACATATTCACATACAGAATAATAAGAGAGCAGCTAATGAACAGAAGAATATTATTATAATTTGTTCCCATGTGACTGGACTGGCTCTGTAAAATATCCTATTGATAAGGAGTAAAAATAAATGAACTATGATCTATACGATGGTTTGAAGTCTTTAAATTTCCTGTAATAAAACATACAAAGCTCCAAACAACCAGACTCCATCTTGAATTACATGATCTTATCCTGTGTTTTCCTTGGAGGTCGATAACAGTTTTTATTTATATAAATTTAAGAGAGGACAAATTTAAATAATCTGGTTAGTGACAATGCTTTTTAAAATAAGTCATATAAACTGTAAATTAAAAAGAACTAAAGTATCAGGATGACAAAAACAGAACAAATCTCCAGAAATTCTGTTCCTGCTTTGGGTGCCACCACAGGACTTTCAGTGCCCCTCCCCCAAATATTTCTGTAGACACCCCTGCTCTGTTCGTCCCATACAGACTGCATTTAGTGTGAGGAAGACCACCAGTCATCCTGAGCCCGGTTCTCTTTCTGTGAAGAAGACCACCAGTCATCCTGAGACCAGTTCTCTTTCTGTGAGGAAGACCACCAGTCATCCTGAGACCAGTTCTCTTTCTGTGAGGAAGACCACCAGTCA
>NW_013953344.1:23250-24507 GCF_001266775.1 Austrofundulus limnaeus
CCAGTGAAATATATTTATGTTTGTGGTTGTAATGTGACAAAATATGGAAAAGTTCAAGGGGTATGAATACTTTTGCAAACCACTGTATCAATGGCTGCCACAGCCAGCTGACTTTAAAAAGCATAAAATGGCTGTAATTCAGTCAGTTTTACACAAAGTTTGACCAAAAAGGTTCCAGCTTTATCACTGTTCACCATCAGATGATCTTAGTCTGAAACTCTGGAATGATGAGTGAAAGAGTTTCTTCCAGGAAGTCAAGGCCTTCACCTGATCTGTCAGGTAAAGACAGTGTTTACCTGTCGGCCCTCCATCTCGATGACCTCACTGAACACCTGCAGGGCCAGCACCTCCTCTGAGTCGCTGTACAGCCTGTTCTGGCTCACCATCACACGGGTCACTGTCGACACCAGGTTCCCCGACTCAAACTCACTGCTTCTGTTGCTGCTGTCCACTGGAACCAAACACACTCAGGATTACAGACAACAAATTATAATTAATCTGTATTAATCTCTGAATTCAGACGCTGACAGTTGGTTCTGATCTGCTTTAAACCAAGTCTGGTTCTGTTCTGGACACACCCAACAGCTCTCTGGTCTTTATGTTGGTTTTTCCTCTTTTACAAGAAAAACTTTATTTGTTTAAAGCCAGGCCAAACAGTAGACCAGTCATACAGACCTGTTTAATGTTTGAGCAATCAACCTTAAGGGAAACACCTGGTCAGTAAAACACCTGTCAGTCACATCTTCCAACTGTTTTCTGATAAAGGAAATGAAACAAATTGTGTTTTTGTAAAAAGCTGTTAACAGTGTTTGTGTCTCTTTCCTGTCCTCAAACCCATCCGGTCCAGGCAGATGGCTGCTGGTCCTGAGCCTGGTTCTGGTTCTGCTGGTTTCTTCCTGTTAAAAGGGAGTTTTTCTCTCCACTGTCACCAACGTGCAGCTCAGGATGGAGACTGTGATGAAATGATTCAACACAATCTGCTGCTTCTTAAGACTGTTTTGTGTTGTGTTGTCATGTGACACGTTTATGGGATTACCAGCAGGAACTGAATCTGAACTGCTCAGATTAAATCTGGATGTGCAGAATATGAAACTGAATGCATTGGTTTAAAAATAAATTTCACTAAATTGAAACTGACTTTAAAGTTTTTAATTTGAAATAATTTTCTTTGAAACTGCATTTTGTTTTATTAAAAATTCAGTTTGACTACTTTCACTTTCAGTTCCATAATTCAGATTTTTGTGTCACATCCTGGTC
>NW_013953344.1:25507-30761 GCF_001266775.1 Austrofundulus limnaeus
CAGTTTCAATTTGGTAAAATTTATTTTCAAACCAATGCATTTAATTTCAAATTTTGCACATTCAATCTGAGAAATTCATATTCACTTCCTGCTGACACAAGATTGATCCCGTACACGTTTGTCATGACTTATATAAATAAACTGAATTGAACTGCAAATCAAACGTGTAAAATCTCAAGTGTAAACACTGAGTTTAGATGCATTTTAGTGTCAAAATGTTTCAAACAAACTAAATATATTTGGAAAAAAACGTGGAAGAAATACAGTATCTCTGAAGCCCAGTTAAAGAGAGTAAAATAATGTGTTAGTGAAATATAAGAAGTGAGGGGTGGAGTGAAACCTCTGCAGTGATTTAACACTGTTTTCACCACATCTGCTCAGGGTTCCTGGTGAAGAGTGCAGGGAGTGAAGGACACTCACAGAGAAGAGCCTGACAGCTGAACCTGGTGACTCCTGACAGCTCTACTGGGATGTCATTAACCAGCACCTGCTCTTCACCCACTGACAGGTTCAAGTTGATCTGAAACACAAAACAAACACAAAACAAACACAAAACAAACAGGGACTTCACTACTTTTATCCGTCTAGGCCTTGAAACAGGTTGGCTAAGTTAGTTTCCAGGAATTGTACCTGTAAGTCGTTGAAGTCCTGAAGCCGTGTGTCTGACAGTGTCCCTGCTGTCACATTGATCAGGACATTTTCCTGACAAACGGACGGTTCAAAGCAAGAAAAGCAGAGATGAAGGTTTAATGCCCGCCAGGCGCCAGCGACACACAGCTAACGCTAATGTCAACAACAATGACGTGTTTTAGTTAACTCTTTGAGTCTTACCGTGTTCAGCTGTCTGCTCAACGTCCCCGCGACAAAAACAACAAACACAACACAACTACCTGCACGCTTCATTTTTGTTTGGATCTGACTTCACCTGGAAAAAAAAAAACAACACCTACGACCAGATGCTGCGCAGACACCGAACTGCGCATGCGCAGACACTTAACTGCGCATGCGCTGAACATCTCCGGAACAAGTTCTCGCGAGAACTGCGGCCGCAGTAATGGCGGTGCTGCTTGAAACGACGCTCGGTGATATTGTTATTGATCTGTTCACGGATGAAAGGCCTAAAAGTAAGAGAATATCAGTCTCCTGTTAATTAATTCAGTTTATTTCACTAACTGTGTGTTATTTGACACATGGAGACGTGAATACTAAATTACAGAACGTGATGTTAGCCCAGCTAGCTGCTGTTGCTGCGTTTGTTTACTTTTATTTATTAAAACTTCAAAAGCAGCTGTACCTTTACACACACAAATCTAAACGTCAGTGTTTTAGAGACGATATGAACATTTGATAAATAATGTAAGCTCACAACTCTGTGCTCTTTTTCAGCTTCCTTAAACTTCCTGAAGTTATGCAAAATAAAATATTACAACTACTGCCTCATCCACAATGTGCAGGTAAAACTAAGTGTAAAAACTCATAAAAACATTTCTACGTTCACCAGACACAGTTAAAACCACAAGCAGTTGGAATAACTCTACATTTGATATGGCAAGCCCTTATTACAAACTACTGTATACATTTTATACAATGTCCAACTTTGTCATAATTTCAGTTGTATGTGTGTAGTGAGATAAGCTGAGAAAACATCTGTTTGTTCTCAGAGAGACTTCATCATACAGACTGGAGATCCATCTGGAACGGGTCGTGGAGGAGAATCTGTGTACTGGTCAGTCACCATGGCCTCTGAAGGTTTCCTTTATCACAACAATGATGATGATGAAAACTTCATTTCCGCTGTGTGTTGGTAGTAAACTGTACGGAGACCAGGCCCGCTTCTTTGATGCAGAGAAAGCTCCACGTATCAAACACAGGAAGAGGGGGACGGTGTCCATGGTCAACAATGGGAACGATCAACATGGCTCTCAGGTGGAGGAGACGGCTTCACGTCTGCTTTGAAACATTCTTTAACTCTTCTCTTATTCAATGCATTTTGTGCTTTTTCAACTATTTATATGTCCAAATATTTAACTTCTTCAGGACATGCCAGCTATGATTGATGGTACTACAGCATTTGATACTTTTTGACATATTTAGCTTTTTCTCATTTAAAATGACTGCAGCTGTTTCATCATCCTGTAAATGTTCATAAATCTTTACTGGACTTTTTACTTTTTGTTGTAATTCTGCTTTTTTCAACTTTTTTGTCCTAATTTCAGCTTCTTACTGCTTAAAATCAGCAACCGTGCTCTTTCTGTTTCTTTGTGCCGATTTCAGCTACTTTTTAAAAATGTTTTAACAATGTTTAGGCTATTTTCAGTTTTTTTAGCTATTCGTGAAAACTCTTTTAGTATTAATCACTGCGTTTTTGCAGGTAATGCAAATCCTCAAGTCTAGTTGACATTTTAAAAAGTCAGAAGATTAGCTCTGCAAAACTTGAATAACTCATATAAAAAAAGTTTTTGTATGTGTAAATTCAATTCATTTATTCATTTCATTAAAAAACAAACAAAACATTTCACACGCAACGAAACAATACAAATAAAATAAAATGAAAGGAAGCAAAAGAAGAAAATCTTATATCTGCTCCTTTTTTAATTAAAAGATATTTCAAACAATGATAAACCAAATAATAAAACAAAACAAAAATTTCAATTCCTCCAACAGTAACTAATACAAATTAAACAATTTCACATTTCTTTAACATTTTTTCTTTGTTTTCTTAAAGAATTTCACTGATCCAATGCTTTTACAGTCATCCTCCAGATTATTCCATAATCTGATACCTTTCACTGAACTGCATCTGTCCTTCAGATTTGTTCTGATTTTTGGTTTGACAAACATTTTTAATCCCTTCAAATTAAAGCAGCTTTTCCTCTTAACAAAATGTGATTGGATGTTTGAAGATAACACATTTTTATTATCTTTATACATAACCTGCAGAATGTTATAATCAACCAACTCATGAAATTTTAACAACTTTAATTGATGAAACAATATATTAGAAGGGTGATAGTAATGCTTTCTTGTAATAATTCTTATGGCTCTTTTTTGTAAAATAAAAAATAGGATTAGTAATGGTTTTACAGGCATTTCCCCAGACTTCTATACAATAAAACAAATGTGGAACAATTATTGCATTATATATAGTATAAATAGTGCTTTGTCATTAAATAACTCCTTAACTTTATACAGAACTGCAATAGATTTTGCCATTTTTGTTCTTAAGTAATTTACAAGAGGTTTCCTTGACAATTTTTCATCAATGATGACTCCCAAAAACTTCACCTCACTGACTCTACAGATCTCAACACCCTCTACTCTAAATGGATCAATTGTTTTCTTTCTATTACTAAATATCATGTAATTTGTTTTATCTACATTTAATGATAATTTATTATGTTTAAACCAATTTTGTACTTTTACAAATTCCTTTTCCAACATCTGTTCTATGTTATTACCCAAGAAAAAATGTGGTGTCGTCTGCAAGTAAAACACACTTAAACAACCCTGATACATTTACCAAGTCATTAATATATAGGAGAAACAACTTTGGTCCCAATGTAGAACCCTGTGGAACCCCACATACAATATTACAAAGTTCAGATCTTACATCATTCATTTGTACAAACTGTTTCCTATTGGTTGAATGTGTCCGTTGTGTTACAGGCAGGACTTCATGTGTGTTTTCTCTCTTAGTTTCTCATTACAACAGGTGAGAACCTGGACTATCTGGATGGAGTGCACACTGTGTTCGGAGAAGTCACTGAAGGGCTAGACGTCCTGACAAAGATCAATGAGTCCTTTGTCGACACAGATTTTGTCCCATTTCAGGATATTAGGTGAGTCAGGACAAACTGTCGTGATTCTTAATGCCAACATTTGCTGCTTCATATTCTGAAAGCAGCTGCTGGTGGTCAGGTCCGCTGCCTTATAAATCAGAGGCTGTGTGCAAAGTTCACCAGCTGTAGCAACTCCTGAAGAAGGGAGAAACAGAAAAACAGTATTTTTTAGTTTTTGATAGATTGTGTATGGGTCAGTGTGTCTGCATATTAGGATTTTCTTTTAAACATATTTTTAAATTTTCAACTGCACTCACGTAGGGTTTTTGGGACACAGGTGTGTTACAGCGGCAACAATTTTACATCTGTTTGCTGTGGCCACCTGGGCTCCAGTTTTACTGTACACCTTAGACATTTACTCATAACCTCATAACATTTACACATAGGAACTTGGGAGTGGGCACTTATGCATGCTAGGGGCGGGATGGGACAGTCTTGCCACGGATGCCTGTGCCCACTCACATTATTTTCCTTTAGACACTTAGGGTGGGGTTGGAGCTGGAGGAGGGGAAACTGGCATAGTGCTGGCCTCTGCCCTGTCTTCTTCCCCATTTTAATTGCATTATAGAACATCACACATCAACAGTACATCTGAGGGTGGCGGTGTGTGTGTGTCGGGGTCTTTTTTTTACTCTCCCGTTCCCCGTCTGGGGATGGGGTCCTGGTGGGGAGGGGCTGACCATCTGGTGGGGTCTGGGCTGCGGGCGGACATGGGGCTTAGAGGGGCTCCGGAGGCGGGGCTGGCGCTCCGGCTTCCCTGGGACTGTTCGGGCTCCTGGAGTCTGGCTCCTGGTTGCTGTGGTTGGCCCACTGGCTGGGGTGGCTGCCGGAGTCTGGGGGGTGGTTGGTTGGGGTTGGGCACCTGGCCGTTGGTAGGTTGTGGGGGTGGTCCGGGGCATGGCTTTGCTGGGGCGGGGGGATGGTCAATTGGACTGGTGCGGCCTGGGCTGGGACTTGGCTGTCTGCTCTTCTCCACCCCAGACTGAAGGGGTCTACCTCCTGGGTTCAGGTGTGAGCTGCCCTCTGCTGGGGGTGGGTGCATATCCTGGACCTGGGGGGTATAACGTATGTATGGGGAGTGTGAGTGGATTGTGGCGTCCATCTTGTGTGTCTTTGAATTAGGAATGTGTGAAATGGCAAATAATTCATATCACGATATTCATTATGATGAGTGGCAGTAACGATATATACGATATAAAACTTATAATAGAAAATAAATAAATCACACATTAATTGAGTGGAATAAATATGTATAGGTAAAAAAATTTAGACCTTAAAATCTCCTTTTTTAAGGGACACTTTAAAGTCTCCCATAAAAATCTAAATTTAAGGGGGATCTACCTGGTTAAATCATATATATTTTAACACACACACACACACACACACACACACACACACACACACACACACACACA
>NW_013953344.1:31988-32827 GCF_001266775.1 Austrofundulus limnaeus
GACATTTACTGAACTGAGTTAAGACAAGCAGAACAGATGCTAACAATGGCAGAACACAAGCTAAACGCAGCAGACACTGTAGCTAAAAGAAATAACAGCAGCTAGAAGCTAAAAGCAACAGTAAATAGCAACACGTGTCTGTGGTTCTGCAGAGTGGTCGCATTGGAGCTGATGAAGTCATCGATGATACAGAAGGGAAAAAAGCCGAGGAGCTGGAGGAGAGGCTGCAGGAGAAGGATGCCAAAACTCACGCCATCCTCCTGGAGATGGTGAGTTAAACACCTGCAGAGGACTCTGCAGCTCCGCTCTGAGCCTGCTGGAAACCCTCCTGTGCTGGACTTCTCTCCAGGTGGGGGACCTCCCTGATGCAGACGTGAAGCCACCAGAGAACGTTCTGTTTGTGTGCAAACTGAACCCGGTCACTACAGATGAGGACCTGGAGATCATCTTCTCTCGCTTTGGGGCCATAAAAAGGTGACAGCAGTTTTTACCTTCCTGATTTTTCTTTGTTCTTTTTAACAGTTTGATTCAGTGTGTTCATCTTTACTTTTATTAAACACTTAGTTAATGACGTTTCTTGTTCTTTATAGTTGTGAGATCATCAGAGACTGGAAGAGTGGAGATTCTCTCTGTTACGCTTTCATTGAGTTTGAAAAGGTGAGTGACCAATCAGCTGCAACCACTGGTTAATGAGATGTGTCCACTGGTTAATGAGAGGTGTCTACTGGTTAATGAGATGTGTCCACTGGTTAATGAGATGTGTCTTCTGGTTAATGAGATGTGTCTACTGGTTAATGAGATGTGTCCACTGGTTAATGAGATGTGTCTTCTGGTTAATG
>NW_013953344.1:33827-34304 GCF_001266775.1 Austrofundulus limnaeus
GGGCTTTAGAATATTGATACAGTATCAGGAAATGAAATATTGCGATATTGTAGTGTATCAATATTTTCTTACACCCCTAGTGGATTAGTGGTTAACACGGTTGCCTCACAGCTAGAAGGTCCTGGATTTGATCCCTGGGTTGGACCTGGAGTTTTTCTGTGCAGAGCTTACATGTTGTCACGTCTGCGTGGGTTTTCTCCCGGTCTAAAACAGGTTCAGGCTGCGTTAGGCTCAAGCTGTTTTGAGAAAGAGGTCTGTGAAACCTCAGTGGTTAAATTCAGGTTTATTTCAGTGGTGGGCACAGCTAACCAACATATTAGCTTCACTAACACCTAAACCGCTAGATACGTTCCTTAGTTCCACTAACAATTATTAATATTAATAATATTAATATCCAGCCCATTCAGTACATCATCTGTACCGAGGCTTTATCTTTGAACACACACACACACACACACACACACACACACACACACA
>NW_013953344.1:35304-36030 GCF_001266775.1 Austrofundulus limnaeus
TTAAACTATACCCTGGACTAAACTATACCCTGGACTAAACTATACCCTGGACTAAACTATACCCTGGACTAAACTATACCCTGGGTTAAACTAAACCCTGGATTAAACTATACCCTGGGTTAAACTATACCCTGGGTTAAACTATACCCTGGTTTCAACTATACCGTGGGTTACACTATACCCTGGATTAAACTATACCCTGGGTTAAACTAAACCCTGGATTAAACTATACCCTGGGTTAAACTATACCCTGGGTTAAACTATACCCTGGTTTCAACTATACCGTGGGTTACACTATACCCTGGATTAAACTATACCCTGGGTTAAACTAAACCCTGGATTAAACTATACCCTGGGTTAAACTATACCCTGGGTTAAACTATACCCTGGTTTCAACTATACCGTGGGTTACACTATACCCTGGATTAAACTATACCCTGGGTTAAACTATACCCTGGGTTAAACTATACCCTGGATTCAACCATACCCTGGATTCAACTATACCCTGGATTCAACTATACCCTGGANGAGATGTGTCTACTGAATAATGAGATGTGTCTACTGGTTAATGAGATGGGTCTACTGGTTAATGAGATGCAATGAATAATGAGATGTAACCAATGATTAATGAGATTTAACCAATTGTTAATGAGATGTGTCCACTGGTTAATGAGATGTGTCCACTGGTTAATGAGATGTGTCCACTGGTTAATGAGATGTGTCCAC
>NW_013953344.1:36040-39277 GCF_001266775.1 Austrofundulus limnaeus
TGGTTAATGAGATGCGACCACTGGTTAATGAGATGTAACCACTGGTTAATGAGATGCGACCACTGGTTAATGAGATGTAACCACTGGTTAATGAGATGTGACCACTGGTTAATGATATGTGTCTACTGGTTAATGAGATGTGTCTACTGGTTAATGAGATGTGTCCACTGGTTAATGAGATGTGTCTACTGGTTAATGAGATGTGTCTACTGGTTAATGAGATGTGTCTTCTGGTTAATGAGATGTGTCCACTGGTTAATGAGATGTAACCAATGGTTAATGAGATGTGTCTACTGGTTAATGAGATGTAACCAATGGTTAATGAGATGTGTCCACTGGTTAATGAGATGTGTCCACTGGTTAATGAGATGTGTCTACTGGTTAATGATATGTGTCTACTGGTTAATGAGATGTGTCTACTGGTTAATGAGATGTGTCCACTGGTTAATGAGCTGTGTCCACTGGTTAATGAGCTGTGTCCACTGGTTAATGAGATGTGTCTTCTGGTTAATAAGATGTGTCCACTGGTTAATGAGATGTGTCCACTGGTTAATGAGATGTGTCCACTGGTTAATGAGATGTGTCCTCTGGTTAATGAGATGTGTCCACTGGTTAATGAGATGTTACTACTGGTTAATGAGATGTGTCTACTGGTTAATGAGATGTGTCTACTGGTTAATGAGATGTGTCTACTGGTTAATGAGATGTGTCCACTGGTTAATGAGATGTGTCTACTGAATAATGAGATGTGTCTACTGAATAATGAGATGTGTCCACTGGTTAATGAGATGTGTCCACTGGTTAATGAGATGTGTCCACTGGTTAATGAGATGTGTCCACTGGTTAATGAGATGTGTCTACTGNTGGTTAATGAGATGTAACCATTGATTAATGAGATGTGTCCAATGGTTAATGAGATGTGTCCAATGGTTAATGAGATGTAACCAATGGTTAATGAGATTTAACCAATGGTTAATGAGATGTGACCACTGGTTAATGAGATGTAACCAATGGTTAATGAGATGTGTCCAATGGTTAATGAGATGTGACTACTGGTTAATGAGATGTAACCACTGGTTAATGAGATGTGACCACTGGTTCATGAGATGTGACCACTGGTTAATGACATGTGACCACTGGTTCATGAGATGTGACCACTGGTTCATGAGATGTGACCACTGGTTAATCAGGTGTTATGCTAATATTTTACCATGAAGTCACTGAGTTGCAGAGAAGTGGTTCTGCTGGATGTCAGAAGACTGTTAGTTTGTTCTGGTGTTTCTTAAACAGCAGAATATTTCAAATGAAACTGGAGCAAAGCATTTTTATTTGGACCTTGTGTCTTCTCAGCAAGAAGACTGTGAGAAGGCTTACTTCAAAATGGACAACGTGCTCATCGATGACCGGCGGATTCATGTGGACTTCAGCCAGTCAGTAGCAAAGATCAAGTGGAAAGGAAAAGGTACTGTCATTCATAAGATTCCATATGTGTTCTTTGTCATTTTTCCTTTTTTGTAAAAGGAGTTTCTTTTTTATCCTAGGTGGGAAGTACACCAAAGATGACTTTAAAGCCTATGAGAAAGACTTGGAGAACCGATCCAAACTGGCTCTCAAAGATCAAATGAAGCCTAAACAAGAGTATCCTCAACTTAAAACATGTTTAAGATTGGTTTATTCCCACTTTGTCCCACGAATTGTATTTGTGTGAATGCTGAGTCAGCAGTTTTTCTTTATTATAGTTTCTAATGTACATTTTGCACTTTGCTAAATTTTGATGGCTGTTTTCCAAATTTTAGCTTTTTGGCTACTGTTTGTTTGTTTTTAATTTTAGCAAAAAGAAATTACAAAATTTGACTGAGTTGTTTTCCTAGTTTTAGCTTTAGTTGTTGTTTTATATTTTAAGCATTTAGCTAGTGTTTTGCTCATTTTGACCCTCTGGTTTCAACTGTTTGCAGCTATATATCTAATTCTAAGTTTAGTTCTGACATTTAATTGAACTCTTCAGATTTATCTTCTTGTTAAATGTCAGTTGTTTTCATCTTTCAGCATTCTGACTGTAGTTTCTGTAAATTCTGCACATTTGATGGTTTGCCCGTAACTTTATGGTTTGATCGACCTGTCTGTTCTGACTTCCTCGTATTTTTTTGGGAGATTTCTGTAACTTTCCCCAAAGATCCAAGTATGAGTTGCTAATTGAGGATGAGGAGGAAACGAGCCATCAGTACTCTGAGAAGAAGCACAAAGAGAAGAAGCACCATCATCATTCAGACGAGGAGGACAGAAGGAAGTCTAAAAAGCACAAGGTACACTCACTCAAAACTCTTTGTTCTCGTGTTTTTATTTCTCAGTTCTGTCTGAAACTGAAGCAGGTTGTTAGTTTGTTGTGATGCTGTCAGTCAGGTGCAGCAGAACCTTCATGGAAGATTTTATCAGACATCAGGTTTCTTCTTAAACCTGATCTGGTCTCCGCATGCTAACTTATTCAAGAATGTGCTCCGACTCCACCGCATGTGCGTAAATATTTTTGTCAATGAACTACTCTTTTAATGAGAAGGGCGTCTCTACAGTCAGTTTCTTGTTTTGTGGGAGGAGTCTGCCCAGGACATGATTGGTTGGATTGACGGTGGGGTTTGAAGAAGCTAGGTGCAGCGGGGAGTAGCTTGGTCGAATTGACCAGGAAGCGCCTATATTTATTAAATATACCGTATTTATTTGTGGATAATACGATCTCATGTATAATATGATCTCATGTATAATATGATCTCATGTATAATACGATCTCATGTATAATACGATCTCATGTATAATATGATCTCATGTATAATACAACCCCCTTTTTTTTAGCTTAAAAAGCGTAAAAAATTTAATCCTCAAACTACCTCCAATTTCATACAGACTTGAAGATTATTCAGCCTTTGCAGTCTTTATACATATCAGTAAAATGATCATTGGACTGTTCATTTTATTTTAACAACATACAGTGGGGAGAACAAGTATTTGATACACTGTTGATTTTTCAGGTTTTCCCACTTGCAAAGCTTGTAGATGACTGTAATTTTTATCATAGGTACTCTTCAACTGTGAGTGATGGAATCTAAAACAAAAATCCAGAAAAATACAATGTATGATTTTAAATTATTAATTTCCATTCCATTTCATTCAGCTGCTCCACGCCTCTTTTGGATCAGCGCTGCGGGTTCATTATGAACACGTTTACGTGAGCGGGACCTGCCCGCC
>NW_013953344.1:40277-46639 GCF_001266775.1 Austrofundulus limnaeus
TGGGTTAAACTATACCCTGGGTTAAACTATACCCTGGATTAAAGTACATCTTTCTTTCAAGCAAGTACAAAAATATGTTTTCACAAATATTTCCATCCCCTTTAGATAATAACAACTGTCTCTCTTAAAGTTTACCTGAATGTTGGAAGGTAAAATGTTTTTATGAGCCTTGTACATAAACAGTAAAATATTATAATCAATCAAATCATAGAATTTCTAAATTTTCAGTTTACAAAATAATGTGTTAGATGGATGGTTGTAATCTTTTCTTGCGATAATTCTTACGGCTGTTTCTTGTAAAACAAAAATCGGATTTGTAATTTCCTGTGAGAGTGCAGTTTGATTGCTTATTGTTGAAGGATTTTATGCTGAAAGTTGCTTAAGTCAGGTAGAAGTATCTAAAATTGGTGAAAAGAAGCTAAAACCAGCAGAAACAAGTCAGCAGACAGACAATGAAAGGAGAGAAAAAATATTAATTAGAAGAAAAACAAGAAAGAGAAACAAAAAATGTGTTCTATAAAAGCTAAAACAGCTAAAATTAACTTAAAAGTGCTAAAATGATGCTGAAAAAGCAGAAATTAACACACAGAAGCAGCACAAGCACATTGGCTGATTTAATTGGTAAGAAGCTAAAATAGGTAAAACTTTCTAAAAGTAGGTAAAACTGCAGAAGACAGCTGAATTATCAGAAAGCAACTGAAAGAAGCACAAAAAGAATAAAATAGCTTAAAGAAGCAAAGAGTTTAAATTGGATGAAGAATAGCTGAAAAGGCAGAAAAAAGCTAAAATAAAAATAAGCTAAAGGAAGCTGAAATTAGCAGAAAGAAGTCAAAAAAGCAGTACCAGAACAAAATGTAAAAAGATCTAAGGGTTTATCATTAAAGACCGTGTAAATTAAAAATAAACGTGTCCAGAGTTTGTGTTATGTGTTAATAATCATCCAGCCAAATTTGAATGATTAAAAATACTGTTCACCTTGTAAAATTATGTGTCAAAAGTAAAGAAAAAGCATCAGTTAGCTGTGGTGAATGCTGGGGGCGTGTCCTCTGGAGGAGCTTAGACCACGCCCACCTGCTGAACCGTGCTGTAACCGAGGAAACAATGTTTGCAAAGACTGGCAGCCTTATTGGAGTTCTGAAACCCTACTCCTCTGAAGAATATTGATGATGATGATAATGATAATAATAATAATAATAATAACAACAACAGGGGGCGGGGTTATACTGAAGGCTGCTGTGTGACGTCACAGGGCTGCACTTCAAGACACGCCCAAAAAATCCTGAAACACACATATCTTGTTACACAAAATGAATTATATCTCCACAATTCAAATATCTACAGTTGTGAGAACTTTTACTCATTTACAGTGATCCATTTATGACATAACGTTTAAAGAAAACAATGTTACAATTTACACAGACATGAACATTTATAAATATTTTAAGGATGTTGAAGAGAACTTCTTATAATTAGAAAAAGAAGCTGCAGAAAAAGCTAAATATGTACAAAGGTTTTAATTGTTGAAATGCTCTGTAGGAACTGAACATTTCCTTATATGAATTGTTGAAAAAGGACAAAAAGTGTGTAGAGTTACATGATGAAAAATGTAAGAAAGAAAAGTGGATCATGTGCAGAGGAACTGTTTGTAGTTAGCAGCCTGAACACAGCAGAGCTGATCTGATCTGTGAAGCTAAGCAGGGTCGACCTGGTTAGTACTTGGATGGGAGACCACACGGGAGCACCAGGTGTCGTAGCAATGTTAGAGTTTCTCCCACACCGGTCACTAACATTATATACAACCTTTGACCATCAAAGGTCATAGGTGACCTTTAGGATATCAAATCAAATGTTTATAAACTATCATAGAATTGAATAAAACTTCATCTGAGGTAGATACACAGAGTTACTGAATGTTTTACCAACACATACACAAACAGAACGATGACATCATCACATCTTCTGGCAGTGTGCCATGGTTCTGATGATCAGTCAGTCATCAGGAGAACATTTCTTCTTTGATTCACTCTCTCTTCCTGGTAGTCGTCACCCTGTTTTTTCTCGTCACATTTCCAGGATGGCGAGGAGAGCAGGCGAGACAGGAAGTCGGGCCGCCAGCGCTCACGCTCCAGAGACCGCGAGCCCAAACACAGCAAGTCCCGGTCCAAACACGAGCGGGGCTGCAGGGAGCGCAGCCGCTCCCCCGCACACTCCAAGGACAAGGAGCGCAGCCGATACCGATGAGGAGGAGGACTTATTATCACCCAACAGTCCTGTCTGTTAGCAAAATATCTCATATTTCACTGAAACACTCAGTCACTGGATGTCAACCCAGTTCAAGATGGCCGCCATCACCTCAGCTGTACTCCAGATATTTTTACACACATTGATCTAAACTCACTGAGCTTTTGTTTTGTTGTTGCAGTATCCTTGTTTGTTAGCTAAATATCAGATCTGATTAACTTTCAGTGAATCCTATTCAAGATGGCCGCCACATTGAGGCCAGCCCTACATGTTTACATGTTTACAGCTCAGAGTCACAGCTGCTGATTGAGGTGGTAGTAGCAGAGAGTCATCCTCTGCTGGAGGAACAATGTAGATCATCTAAAACCCTGTTTTTATTTGCATGTAAACATTAAAGTTTGTCCTGGGTGTGGAACTTCTGTTATCTGTTTCATCAGTGCTTTTATTTTATCTTTTTCTAACGAAGCTAACATGTTACAGTCGCTCAGTGACGGACCTGCAGCCTTTCTCATGGCTCTGCTCTTGTTTTTAAAATGTCTCTGAGGAACGATGCCGGGCGGTGAGTGCCTTCACGCTGCAGAGAGAAACCAGTGGTGTCTCCCACCGCCCACCTCCCAGATCCTGTCAGAGTCAGAGCTGTGGCTGCGGTTCAACCTGCAGGCGTGGTGCCAGCAACCCGTGTTTAACAAAAAGACGTTAGTTCCTGTAAGTGACTTGTGTTCTGCTGCAGGTTAGTTCTTCTGACTAATTACAGTGTTCAACATCTGGAAAACAAAAACAAGTTTCATAAGTTTGTCTTCATTTTGATTTGTGAGCCTTAAAATCTGAGGAGGACTACACCTGCCGTAACTGGAAATACAGAAACAGCTTGATAAAAGAAATAAATGGATTGATAAATTAGTAAGTAATATGGCAATTATTGCATTAAAACATCAACAAATAAGAGCGTAATTAATTTATTTGACTATACAGTGCAACATAAATTAATTTTATATCATTTTCAACCATATTTAACATTATCACAATAACTTCATTTTACTTTTCATTTCAGTCATATATTTTTTATTTACTTTTTGATTTCATTTATTTTGTCTATAATTTCCCTATTCTATATTTATTACATTTTTATTTTACTATCACATTTTATAGTTATTTTCATTTTATTTACTGTTAATTTTTTATCTTGCATTATTTTATTTATCTTTCACTGATTTATTTTCTCCTATAATATTTCCTCTTTACATTGTTCCCATCCAGTTTTATCCTTCGTTCTTTTATGAACAGCTCTGTTTTTACCACCTCCTGTTGTCACGTAGGGGTCCAAAATCCTCAACTTCATCCAAGCAAAGGGTCAATTTCTGTCAATATTAAATGTTTTAGAACAAAATGTTCTTAAAGAAACACAAAGAAAATAAATTTCTTATTCCTTACTCTATCAACGTTTTCATTTAGTATTTCTAAGATATATTTTATTACAATCCAGCAAATCAGGTAAAAGAAAAGCCCGACTTATTTTTGGGGGGTTGAGAGTTGTCCAGAGTCAAGAAAAATGAAACTATATTATTATTTTACACTTAATATCTTTAGGACCTGATAAAACGTTTATGAAGGCCAGGTTTGGCCCACAGGCCTTAAGTTTAACACGCTTGGTTCTGGATATTCTCTGTATTGTGTTAATGATTATTTAATTAGAAAAGTGAAGCGTCGCTGTTAAAGTTGAAAACAATAGTTTATCCCTTTTAAAGAGGGGAAAACACTGAAGTCAACTAATGAAAATTAATTTTTGCTTTTGAATTTTAATTTACAAGAATTATTGAAATGCCTGGAGATAAAGGACGGTGTGTTCACAGCCTGTTTCATGTGTGAAAAGTAAAAATGGACCAAAGTACCTGTTTTTTTATCAAGATCAAAATATTCTGTTGAACCAAAACTTAACATTTATTAGTTCATTAGTTGTCATTTTATTTTTATTTTATCAGTTTAAAGTTATTTGATTGATCTTTTATGGCCTTATATCTAAACTTTATTAGTTTGTCAGTACGCTCTGAGTTCATCACTGTTATCCTGCAGAAGTGCTACAGCTAGCTGCTGCTGCCAGCAGTATAAACCCAGAGGTTTATATAAATACCAAAGTTATGAAAAATATACAGCAGTGTTGAGGTTTATTAAAAAAACTGCATGAACATGATCTGCTGTATTCAGACTAGCCGTTAGCTCATCAGTTCTGTCAGGTTTCTGTCAGAGGACAAAACACCACCTGAAACTGGTTTTACATCTTTTCCAGTCTGACCCAGAACTGATCCGGTCCATCTTGTTCTGGTCAAAGTTCTTGTATTTTATTCAGTTTTTTATAAAGAGTCAAACAAAACAAGTCATCCTGGGGCTCTGTACAAAAGCAAGAGTACAAATCATAAATTCACTAAGTCCAAAACTGATCCAAAATCAGTTACGGTCATTTCCATGATTCAACAGAATATTATAAAATACTTTACAGTAAAAGTATGGAAGATCTTCCAAATAAAGTTTATCTACAGAAGCCAGCAGGCTGTGATGAAGCTTTGCTACTTTTAGCTAAAAGATATTAAAGTGGACATGTCACACAAAATACACTTTTTTAGCTGATAAATAAACAAGTTGATCTGAGACACGCCTCCAAAAGGGGGCGGAGCTTGTGGAGTTATAATAAGGAGGAATTCAGACCAAAGCACTGCAGTTCCACTTTAAAGAGACCCCAACTGAATGTGAAAAAGAAGCATTTAAAAGCATCACACTGTCTGTCTAATTTAAAAGGAGCAAATCAGAAAATGTAGCAGAACTCATTAGAACTGGAGGCCAGATTAAAGTCATCTAAAAGACATGAAAGATGTTCAGGTCTAAAAACCACAACCTGTCCAAGTGTAGAAACAGAAGTTAAGAGTCATCCAGGTTTTTAATGTCTTTAAGACAAACTACAAACCAGATTCATCAGAGTTAACATTTAAAGAAGTCAGAGGAGTCCACTGTCAGCTGTCACTCATGTTTAACATCTTTCTTAAAGGTCAACACAGAGTTTTTATCATTTCCCAGAAATACAGATCTGTGAGAGGAGTAATGGAAACATTTGTAGCAGAGGAACCTGAATCAGCTCTGTGGGGGATGTGGGGAGGCAGTCCCAAAAGAAAAAAGAGACAGTGAAAGGTGACAACCCCGAGCAGGCTGGAAACACAGGGTTGCACTGTTGACTCCCCCGGGTGGAACCACAGCTGAGACATCCCCAGCTGCCCACGCTGTGGCTCCTCCAAAACCTCTGTCCACATCATCCGGGTGAAAGGTGCACGAGTCAGGCTGTTCACGTCTGAGCCGAGCCTCGTTCTGCTGCTTGTTTCTGAACCATCATGTTGTCATAAAGACGTCCTCAGTAATCTGTCCCACACCTGTGAGTCCACAGTCCTCACATGAACACAGATTTACCTGTTATTCACTTCTGCAGCAGAAACACAAAAACAGAATTTGTGTTTTCTTCCCTGATGGACTATAACTGTAAAATAAAGGTTAACAAAAGGCCACTGACACGTTTGCTTTATTTAGCTCACTCTTCTTACATTTTATTACAAAGTTTTTACATTTAGATGTTATATCTAAGTAGTAGATCCTTAATCTAAATTTTCAAATCTGATCTGAAGGTAAAAGTTAAAGGTTGAAGTTTACATTTAAGTGTTTCAGAATGGAATGCAGCCTTTTTATTAAAACTAATATGTTATATTTTTGGGATAATGCTACAGTAGATGTAGTTTGTAACTGTGCTTGTTTTAGTCTTTATTTTCAGTTTTGTTCACATCATCCAGCAAATCAAACTGCCAGAGGTGGCTTTATAACTGAGAAGGCCTGTTCTTTGTAAATGTTTTTAAAATGTATATTTTAATTTTTTTTAAAGAGAAGGACAAATAGCACATATAGACATAACCATAATTATTTGTGAAGAGGAAGTGTCCCTCTCACATATAAAATCTAACACAGATTTAACATTAAATATTAGTTCAAACAGTGCTGTTTAATTGCCTAACAAACAAATGCATTCCACTTTATAGAATACTTACACCAAGTATTTACTAATGTAGGTAAAAGTATGTAATATATATATA
>NW_013953344.1:47261-47778 GCF_001266775.1 Austrofundulus limnaeus
TTTTTAATGTGTATATTTTTTTGTTTCAAATTAAATGAATAAATTTAACTAAACTAAATCTTCATTGGATTGGTTCCAAAAGTGAATTTATTTTGAAGGAGTTTCATTTAAATCTGTTGATTGGCTCATGAAATATTTTGCTAACAGACAAGCGCACAGTCCGAAACAGAAACTTTAAAAGACCTTAAGAAAACACCACTTCCAACGATCGAAACATGGGACCACTGAAGGAAAAACAGAGTGGACAGGCTAACCACAGCAGATACGCTGATGAGAAATTCTACTCTGCCTGTTTGGAAAGAGCTGGATGGTGATGAGTTACTGCCAGCACGGCTGTAGGCCATGAATATCTGAGGAAACACTAATTTAACCAACAAGCCCATTACTTTTATTAGAAATATTATAAGTTCTAATGAGCAGAACATGAGCTTTAAATAATATGGTATTACAGCGGGTAAAATAAGTATTGAACATGTCACCATTTTTCTCAGTAAATATATTACTAGAGGTGCTAATG
>NW_013953344.1:48844-52173 GCF_001266775.1 Austrofundulus limnaeus
GGCCAAAATCACACCTGAGCAATGCATGCCACTAGTTTCTCCATACAGGAGGCGTCTTGAAGCTGTCATTGACAACAAAGGCTTTTCTACAAAGTATTAGATAAATTTCAGTAAGTGTTTTCAATACTTATTTTACCACTGTATATTATCTTTTATTTTGTAATACTAGGTTAACATATTAGACTGTAGGAGGCATCAGGACTCACTATAGATGAATCTGTTATAATTATTGTAACTCTGAGTCCTGAGGGTAGAAATACATCAGCAGTTAGTCCACAAACTGTTTTATTATCTAATGCTAAAAAGTAAATTAGTGTGTCGACTGGACAAAAGCTGAGTTATCTTTTTATAAATACTCAAGTGTTTTGTAAGGCCTTACTATTTCTGTCATTATGAAGAAAAAGACATTAAAGAACTTGATTTCATGTCACTGCAGTAAAGGATGTACAGAGTGACAGGAGTGGAACACGTCCCACTGAGGTTCACATTTAACCCCAGTGAGGTCATCTCTGCTGCCCAAAAACTACATCAACAAAAACAGGACGGCTACAGCCACCTGCTACAGCCACCTGCTACAGCCACCTGCTACAGCCAGGTTAGACAGTTGGTCACAATCTAGCATGTGACATCACTGCTGTTCAGACACACAAACCACAGACTGGAAACAACAACAACAAACAAACACACAGGACTGTTTCGTGTCAAAGATGAGTGCAGCCAGGTCACGTTATTTAGGTCTTGACTGAATAAAAAGTTCAATAAGATTATCATAGATGTTTATTGTTAGATTTGTACTTTTGTTACTTATTGAAATTAAACAGTCGTCTCAAAAATTACTTGATGACTGAACAGAATCTTTAATAAGGTGTCATGAAGGACTTCACAAGGATATATTTGTTTTTCTGTCAGCTCCACCCTTCTCCACCCACCATCACTCAAACTCGTGGGTTTCCTGTGGAAAAGAAAAAAACCTTATCTTAGAAACACACAACTGAAAGGTCTGAACAGAACACATAAAGCCAGCATCGTTGTATAATCTGCATTTTTTAAATGCAGGGAGAAGACTAAAAACTGCTGAAATTAATGATTGAAGCTAAAGCAGAACACTAGATAAAAACTATAAGTAACAAAATGTCAGCTGAAACTAGAAAAATGCTACCGCTAGCTAAAAGGAACTAAAATGAAGCTAAACTCTAATAGTAGAACAGAAGCTAAACTGAACAGAAGGCTAGCTAAATGTTCATTGTAGCAGATAGCTTAAAAAAAAGAATTAGCATAAAAGTCAAAAACAGAGCCAGCAACTGAACCAGAGACTGTTTTTTAATAAATCAATGAAAATTTTTATTGTTTTAAATGTCTAAATGTTACAAAAACCAAACATCAGAGCAGCCATCTCCTGACTGATTTTAATGTGGATAAAATAGACCTAAAGATGTGAAGTATCTCAGTATAATAAACGTACTGTTCCTCATTACTGATTACACTGCAGATTGATGAAGGAGGAAGTAATTTTTTAGTTAAAGTTGTTCTGTTTAAATACATAAAATAAGTGAAGACTTCCTTACTCACAGTTTATCCTTGTTCTTTCTTTTATTCATGGTTAGTTTGCAGATCCAGAGGTGAAAAACCCAGACCTCCCTCTCTTCAGCTCCCCCTGGAGCGTTCCACTCTGATAGAGGATTTATAAACCCAGCAGAGAGGTCTGCTTCAGGGTCTCCTCCCAGTGGGACACACCCAGAAAAACTACAAAAGAATGGGTCCAGGACCTGGGTCCTCTGGTCATGATCCAGACCTCCTGACCGTAGGTGAGAGGAAAAATGCAGGTAGACCAGTGAATCCAGAGCTTCACCTTCAGACTCATGTCAGCTTTCACAATCATGTCTTCAGGATTCTAGATCCCTCTCCATCTGACATCACTGATCCTCAGACTGGGTGTAAAACTTACTGAGTGGAAGGTGAGTTTATTTCTACATTTCAAGAACAAGACAATTCAAAGTGTGTTAAATGATGAAAACATAAAACAGACGTACATCACTGTGACATGTTGAAAACATGAAACAGATGTACATTACAGTGACATGATGAAAACACAACAGATGTACATCACAGTGACATGATGAAAACATAAAACAGATGTATGTTACAGTGACATGATGAAAACATAAAACAGATGTACGTTAGAGTGACATGATGAAAACATAAAACAGATGTACGTTACAGTGACATGATGAAAACATAAAACAGATGTATGTTACAGTGACATGATGAAAACATAAAACAGATGTACGTTACAGTGACATGATGAAAACACAAAACCGATGTATATTACAGTGACATGATGAAAACATAAAGCAGATGTACATCACAGTGACATGATGAAAACATAAAACAGTTGTATGTTACAGTGACATGATGAAAACATAAAACAGTTGTATGTTACAGTGACATGATGAAAACACAAAACCGATGTATATTACAGTGACATGATGAAAACATAAAGCAGATGTACATCACAGTGACATGATGAAAACACAAAACAGATGTGTATTACAGTGACATGATGAAAACATAAAACAGACGTACATCACAGTGACATGATGAAAACATAAAACAGATGTACGTTACAGTTACATGATGAAAACATAAAACAGATGTACATCACAGTGACATGATGAAAACATAAAACAGATGTATATTACAGTGACATGATGAAAACATAAAGCAGATGTACGTTACAGTTACATGATGAAAACATAAAACAGATGTATATTACAGTGACATGATGAAAACACAAAACAGATGTATATTACAGTGACATGATGAAAACATAAAACAGATGTATGTAATAGTGACATGATGAAAACATAAAACAGATGTACATCACAGTGACATGATGAAAACATAAAACAGATGTATATTACAGTGACATGATGAAAACATAAAGCAGATGTATGTTACAGTGACATGATGAAAACATAAAACAGATGTACGTTACAGTGACATGATGAAAAAAATAAAACAGATGTACATCACAGTGACATGATGAAAACATAAAACAGATGTACGTTACAGTTACATGATGAAAACATAAAACAGATGTACGTTACAGTTACATGATGAAAACATAAAGCAGATGTACGTTACAGTGACATGATGAAAACAAAGCAGATGTATGTTACAGTGGCATGATGAAAACATAAAACAGATGTACTTTACAGTTACATGATGAAAACATAAAGCAGATGTATGTTACAGTGACATGATGAAAACATAAAACAGATGTACTTTACAGTTACATGATGAAAACATAAAGCAGATGTATGTTACAG
>NW_013953344.1:54845-56310 GCF_001266775.1 Austrofundulus limnaeus
TCTCTCAGCAGCTCCATGAAAAACAAACGACAGGTTGGAGACAAACTGTTGTCATCGTCCTGAAATAATCACCAAGTTTTAGTTGGCAAAACTGAGTTACACAATTATTTCAGGAAGGTGTCAGTATAATGGACTGCTTATAGTGACAAATAGCTGTTGGTTAGTGAACTCACAGGAACATCACAAGCTGGAGGAGACATTGGCAAATAAACTACAAAAAACTAATACTACAACTAATAAAATCTAAACTAAAACCAAGCATTAAAAATGCAATAATAACTAATAAAAACTAGCAAATCCATTGTAAAAACTAATTAAAACTAACTGAATTCAAAGAAAAAAGTCACAACGAAATAAAACTAAACTAAAATGAAAAATCCAAACTAACACAACCCTGCACTCAGCTCTGATCAAATTAAAGGCCCAAACTTTATCTAATAATAATAAGAGTTAGTCAAACCTCAAAAATAATAGTTTGGTTTAATTCTTTTAAGACTCTGAGTTTTGTTCGCTGAGTTTCTGTAGATATGATGTTTGTTGTGGAAAATTCTCAGCTGAAGCAAGAAAACAACAACAACATGAGCTCCTCAGCCAATCAGATGATGTTTGGTTTCTGGACTTTGTGGTGGTGATCTTCTGTACATTTCCACAGTCAGGACGTTCACCACGCCTGTGTGTGTGTTTCACATCACAAACAGCCTCAACTTCCTTGTTCCATCAGTTTAAACAAACATGCACACAAGTATGAATCAAAAATAATTTTTAAAAATCCCCATCAGTAGGTTCATCACAGATCTGTCCAGCTCTGTTTGTCTCAGCGAGGAGGCGGGGCCTTTAGTTCTTGGTGCTCAGGTTACCACATCGTAGTTCTTTTTTCCATGCCAGAAAACATTCCAGTCCACGTGGATCATTCTCATTTATGATCCTATATTGTAATTACATGCACAAAAAAACTGCTGTGTCATAGTGAGCAGGTATGCCTCTTTTTGTTCCTTGTCCTGTTCTTGGAATGACATCATCATAAACCTGATATTCCCTTTGTTGTCATTTTTATAAAAGAAAATAAAGTGTTGCAAAGGAATAACTGTAGCAGGTCTGACTGAGTGAAATACATTCAGTTATACTTCATTTATAAAACACTTTTCATTTAGCGGTGCGCAACACAGATTTTATACTGGTTTAAAAAAATATGACAGAAAAATACAAACAATATCAAACAAACTGACTGCTGAAATCTGCTGAACAAACTGAAACTGAGTTGTCAAAGATAAACAAACACAACACAAGATAAAGAAACACAATTCTAGTTAAAGAAACATCAGATACCACCACCCTGATCATCAGATACCACCACCCTGATCATCACATACCACCACCCTGATCATCAGATACCACCACCCTGATCATCACATACCACCACCCTGATCATCAGGAACCATCACTCTGATCATCTGGAACCACCACC
>NW_013953344.1:57041-57607 GCF_001266775.1 Austrofundulus limnaeus
ATCAGGAACACCACCCTGATCATCAGGAACCACCACCCTGATCATCACATACCACCACCCTGATCATCACATACCACCACCCTGATCATCACATACCACCACCCTGATCATCAGATACCACCACCCTGATCATCACATACCACCACCCTGATCATCAGATACCACCACCCTGATCATCACTTACCACCACCCTGATCATCAGGAACCATCACTCTGATCATCTGGAACCACCACCCTGATCATCAGGAACCATCACTCTGATCATCTGGAACCACCACCCTGATCATCAGGAACCATCACCCTGATCATCAGGTACCACTACCCTGATCATCAGATACCACCACCCCGATCATCAGGAACCATCACTCTGATCATCAGGAACCATCACTCTGATCATCAGATACCACCACCCTGATCATCAGGAACCACCACCCTGATCATCAGATACCACCACCCCGATCATCAGGAACCATCACTCTGATCATCAGGAACCATCACTCTGATCATCAGATACCACCACCCTGATCATCAGGAACCACCACCCTGATCATCAGATACCACCACCC
>NW_013953344.1:59068-63431 GCF_001266775.1 Austrofundulus limnaeus
TTATATGTTATCCAGCTCATAAGACATGGGTGGTCAGGGTCTGTAGGCCTTGCATTCATTAAAGGAATGCATATCACCCGCCGTCTAAAAGTTTCAGACTGAGACCATCTTATGTTGAGACATGACAGAGGATTATTTGTTTTGGTTCAACCTTGAAAATAATCTCATCAGGTATTGTGAGATGGTCACAGTATGTATTATAAACGAATTTCAACTACTACAACCTAACATTTTGGCACAACATCTGTAAACTTGACTAAACTATCAACAGTCTTGTGCTGGCAAACTGCAGCGGCCATCTTAAACTGAATTGACCCTAAAAGTGAATACGTTGCACAGATACATCCAATGATTACTTTGTAAAAGTTGCATTCAAATCTGTTCAGTGGTTTATGAAATATTTTGCTAACAGACAGACAGAGTTAACTTTAAATAGTTAATGTTAAGGTTTTAAGCAAAAGTCTTTTACAATCTGTTAGCACCCAGAAAATTAGCTAAGCCAAAGTTTAGCTAATTTTCTCTAAAATTCACAGAGTTATGGCTATTTTTATGTTTTTAATGTAAGTTGGCTGTGGCGGCCATCTTGGATAGGGCAAATGTAATCAGTTGTAGATGCACTTTCATTGACACCTGTAAGTTTTATCAAAATTCATCGTGTGGTTCATGAAATATTTTGCTAACAGGCTTTAGACAGATGCTACATGCGATACTTCCTGTAGAAAAGCAGCTAAAATAAGAACATGAAACATTTCACAGATCTGAACAGTGTAAAGGCTGATCTAGTCTTTGTCAGGTTTTCTGGAGCCACAGATGTTTATTCAGCATTTATTACGTCACACGAGGAAGTGCTCACCAACAGCTCCGAACAGGAGACAGATAAAAACCCTGGAGCCACCAGATCCCAGATCAGCAGAGCCTGATGAGGAAGTACTCTGCACTTCCTTACTGTGTTTTTCTGCTCTCTGCTTCCTCCTGGCAGGAGGAATAAGTTGAGCTTCACACACACAGGTGTGTTTTTCCAGAGGCTGACGAGGAGCAGGTCACACCTGGGGCTGGGAGAGGGGGACTCACTGCGACCCACCGCTCACTGAACCTGTAAGTGAAACCCTGTTGTGGTCGTGTGACATGGGAGGATTTTTGGACCTGTTAAAACTCGTTATGCCTCAGTGAGGCGAGTCGGTGTTGTTTGGGGCTTGGGGGGGGGGGTCATGTTGTGGTCTGAAAGCGGTTGGAAAGACTAAATGTAGAGAAACGGGGTCAGAAATGCTTTTTAAAAACAGAAACCTGTTGACAGACAGGACATGAGCAGAGGAAGTGGTTTGGAGCAGTTTGTATGAAAGTCTCTGTAAATACTTCTGTGTCCTAAAATACTCGTGGAGTTGAGTCACTCAGTACTTTCACCTTTAAACACACAGGTGTGACCTCTCCTCGGGGGGTTCCCACCAAAACACATTCACACCTTTTCCATTCATTCATGGTTTGGCTGCTGTCGGTGACTCAGGGGGTAAAATTAGAGCAGGTGGACACTTTTACTTCCTCTCTCTTGGCGTGACAGGGGCTTTCTTAGCACGGCATGACGACAGCGCCTCGAGTCATGAGGCTGTGGTCGCCGCTGCAGATTCTATCAGCGCGCATCAGACCACAATCAGTTTGTCTGAAAACCCCTGCCAGACCACAGATGTGCTTCCTGTGTTTACAGAGCCTTCTTCTTCTGACACCTGTCAACTGTTCCAAAACACGGGCCGTCGCTGTGGAGACCAGCCAGAATAAGGAGACGAGTCAGACCAGGACCCGGGACTCTCAGTCTGCCATGGACCAGCAGCACGCCAAAGTGGAGCGCTTCCTCAAACTGGGCTACTCTCACTGTGACATCGTGAGGGTGCTGGAGAGCCTGCACCACGACGCCCAGACCAACGACATCCTGGAGGAGCTGATAAAGACCTGCCACACCCGCAGCCCCCAGCTGGTGCCCCGAGGCTGCAGCCCGGGCCCCAACAGAGCCCGAGCCGGCCCTGAGCGAGAGCCCCACACCAGCTTCAGACCCGTGGTGATCGATGGGAGCAACGTGGCCATGAGGTGAGTGCTGGGTCTGGATCTGGATCTGGATCTGGATCTGGATCCCCCCAAATATCAAACGCTTTGTTGCTTTTCTCCCTTTTTATCAAAGGGAAGTTTTATTTTAGTAAAGCTGCTTTTCTCTGCTTCTCCACTGATGTTCTTGTTGATCACAAACCAAAGACATAAACATGTTTCTCCTGCTGCTTTCATCTGACATCATCAGAACCTGAGGAGAGCTGAAGTCGTTCATATTTTAGTCAAACTTTAAAAATGAGTGAGTTCTCCTCAACCCAAAACCTGCAAGAGTTTCAGCTAAAGTCCAAGAAATTACTCAAGCTACAGTCAAACATGTATTTTGTAAAGAGGCAACTAACTGATATAATAAGTTAAATAATGACAAAACATAGAAAGTTACCTGCAAATTCTGATGTTTTTCATGACTAAAATGAAGAAAATTAATTCAAATAATAATATAATTATAAAATAACCGAAGAAACACTTAAAAATCAAATTTTACTAGTTATGACTAATATTTACAGTATGTAATGTTTATATATAAAAACTTTATTCAGGGATATTACTTTCAGTGGGGAGAGTTTTCAGATATTTTACTCAAGATTTGCTCCTAATATTCAAGCAAAGTAAAAAGTACTGTGTAAAACTACTCCTAAAAGTACATTTTTCCAGAGTAAATGTACACGCAAAAAAATCTAAATGTTTTCGTTGAATTTACTTAGATAAATATGTTCAGCAGGTTCTACTCAGTTGAATTGAGTAAATCCAAAGTTATTTTTCATCTACATTGTGAAACCAGTGAATGTTAAGTAATTGTGTTAGATTTACTCAGTTCAGTTGAGTAAATGAAAAAGTTTAGTTTTTATTTTTTCAGCTCCCACTGAACGTCTGAAAAAAGACAGTTTTAGTTTTGTTGGAGCTGACTGATGTCGATCAGCTGACCAACACTTTCTGCATCTTTGATTTAAATCTGTGCAGCGGTTCATGAGATATTTTACTAACACACAGTCTGCTTCACCTGTGTGTTAGTAAAATATCTCTAGTTGTGTTAAAGCTCAAATATGCACAACAGGAAATGATGTCAAGGTTTATTTCTTGAACAAAACAATGTCGCACGTAAAAACCGTTTGACGTCACTTTAAAAAAAAAACAACTTTATTTTTCCTTTTCGTTTCCTGTAAAGATGTTTTTAACAGTAAGTTTGTGTTTTCACCTGCGGAACGTAAAAAAAAATAAAATGTTTGTGTTCTCAGCTCACAGATTTGATCACTTCCTCTTTGCAGATGTTGTTGTCTCGTCTGCAGCAGCATTTCGACATGCGTGTGGTTAAAGTTTTACTACCGGTTGAAGCGTTTGCCTCTTGAGTTTTTGATCTTTGGAGCCAGTTTATGGTTGCAAAAAGAAAACAATGTTTTGTCCCAGTTCGCTCGTTCAGCAGCTGTAAACGTGCAGCTCGAACTGATCTCATGCTTAACCGACCTCAGTCTGTTCTGAGGGCAAACCGGCTCAGGCGGCTGCAGGAAACCATGTGAGAAGAGTGAAAGAGAGGCCATGTTTTCTCAGCACAAACTGTCCTGTGAGGACATGCCAGCAGCTGAAAGAGGAAGAAAACTGAAGTATTTATTCTCTGAAGGGTTTTCCCATGTGAGGCGGGCCGAGCTGCTTCAGTCTGAGCTCTTCTGTCACTTTTAAAGGCTTTTATTTGGATTTAACAGAAATCAACACATAAAAGCCTGATTTACAGACGTGAACGTAAACACCAGATTCTGCATAAAAGTTCAATTTTATTTTACTTCCAAGGTTTGACCCAAAACACACTGCAAAACTTACAATCTTATATCAGCCGAAAACTGGTTTTCATCTTATTTTGAGACTAAACAACAGCAGAATATGTTAGATTATTAATGTTCGCCTGGAAATTCTCCTTATTAGAAGATGTTTTACCAAGTGCATCTGTCTGAGTCCACTCTCAGATTATAATCTTGTATATTTAATTAAATTTTTAGACGCTGTTTTTGCAGTGCAGCTACGTCTGTGTCACTGCTCATATGAGGAGTTTAGTGTCGAGCCAACATGGAAGCCAAGTTTGCAACTTTAGACTAAGAAGTAAACATCAGCTGGAAGAGCAGGAAGACCTGAGGTCAAACCTTATCTGTTACCTGTTGTATGCAAAACAACTCACTACTTCCTGCTCAGGGCTAAAAGGGGAACTCCTACCCCCACACACACACACACACACACACACACACACACACACACACACACACACACACACACACACACACACACA
>NW_013953344.1:68118-72089 GCF_001266775.1 Austrofundulus limnaeus
CACTGGTGCCCATATCCAGCAGTCACAGTGCGAGGGGCGGGGTACACCCTGGACAGGTCGCAAGTCCATCACAGTATTCAAAACATCACTCTGTGAAATTTCAGAAAATGAAAATTGCTTTGAAGTGTCAGGATATTTAAATAACTTTAAACTATTAGCTTGTCCCGGTAATGATGTCCTTACTGAAGAAATAAAATATTCATTAAATAAGTTAGCAATTTTTTCATGATTTAGATGTAACATCTAGTAAAAATTAGCAAAGTGTAAGACCAGTGAGCTAAATAATAATGCAATATTAGTGGAAGATTTAAACTAGGATTTAACATTTAGAACATGAGCTAAATCATGAAAATGTGTCAGTGACATTTTGTAACATTTTATTTTACACATATGGCTCCATAGTATTTACCTTTTGGTGGTGGGTGTGTTTGATTAGCTGGTTCTGTTGCTACGTCTCTTTAACATAAATCTACACAGTTTTTTTCCTCACTAATCCCAGATTAGATCGTAGATCCTTGAAGGAAACCTTCAGCTCAGTTCTGACCATCAGTGATCTCTTGCTTCCTGTAGACCAACATATTCTTCATGAACTGGAGAGAAGGAAGATCCTGGTGTACACACCATCCCGCTTCGTCAACGGGAAACGGGTCGTGTGCTACGACGACCGCTACATCATCAAGTTAGCAGTGGATTCAGACGGTATCATCGTGTCTAACGACAACTACCGAGACCTGCAGATGGAGAGTTCTCAGTGGAAGAAGTTCATTGAGGAGAGGCTCCTCATGTACACATTCGCCAACGACAAGTAAGACTTCTAGTTGTGTTTGGGTCTGCCTCGTCCTTACAGCACTCCTGACCCAACCACCTCTCTGCTGGTTTTAAGGTTCATGCCTCCAGATGATCCTCTCGGTAGAAACGGTCCCACTATTGACGACTTTCTGAGGAAAAAGCCGTGGACTCCAGACAACAGGCAGCAGCACTGTCCTTACGGTTAGTTTGTTTCAGATTCATGTTGTGTTTGGTTTGTACTCAGACGTGAACATGTTGGAGAACCAGTGGTGGCACCAGCCCACTAAACCACAAATCCATTAACTGTGGATCTAAATATTTCATTTGCACTTTAGTGATTTTACTAATTTTTATAATTCATAAGCAGATTTGCACTTTCTAAAATTAAAAAGCAGAACCACTAATAACTAATTATCTAGCAGTCATCATTATGTTGAACAGCAGAAGGTATGACTGTCAATGAATCACAACACATGTGATCTATCCAACAGCACCCCTCCCAGATAAACACTCTTATTGTGAAGGTATACATCCTGCTGACTGTTGCTTTGGGTCACGCTTCTGATTTCCCACAATGCTTTGTGTCTGCTTACGTAGCAGGAAGGCAACAGTAAAAACCGTAAACGTTTGTAAACCATACTAACATTTTGTATGTACTGATTTATTTTACTTTACAACCAGAGCTCCTTTTTTAAAAAAAAGTTTAAACGCTGGAGCTCAAAAGCAATCGGCCAATGGGGTTAGAGACTCAGAAATGGTTTAAAGATGTTATGCTGATGAAGACTGACATCTAGTGGTCAACTGGAGCAACTACATGGAAAACTTTAAAATCCAGGTAGAAAAAATCAAGAAGAAAAAATCAGTAGGTCCTCTGGTTCTTCTTTAGTGAAACGTTTCGTCTCTCCTCCAACAGACTTCTTCAGTCTGAGTTTCAGGTGAACTGGAAAACTTTAAAATCCAAGCTCTTATTTTGAAGGGAAGATACTAGTTTCCTGTTCCCTGTGCTTTTGTTTCCCATCAGTCTGTCATGTACCCAGAATGCATCGCTTCAGTTTTCCAATAAACAGTTTTAAAATTACTTTATTGATGCTTCTTTAATGAAAAATCTACAACAAACAAAAGAAAAAGACAAAGAAGCAGCCGAACTAGCAATCCTCAACAACTTTTTAATTTTTACACCAGGAGCTAAAGGTGTGTTTCAGGAAATCACATCCCCAGCAATCAGTGGTTGTAGGATTAAGTTGTAAAAGAGTTCATACATCACTAGTTGGCAGTGTTGTACATATATTGTACATGAATTGTCAGCTAGTAAGTGTCAAACTGAACTTGCTCTTTAAAATTAGCTTCTGATAGTATTTTTATGGCATAAGTGCTTTAGAAATTGTGGAGCTAATTTTTGGATTAGCACTGCCCACCACTGTGGAGAACCAAGTAAGGGTGTCAACATAAATCCCACCTGAAGCTGGTCTCCAATGGATGGTCCCAGGACTCCCCCAACATAAACAAAGACAATAACACAAACCACCTCAGGTGTTCTGGTGTCGGCTCGTTGATTCATGTCCATCTTGCTGCTGTTCAAATATTAATTGTTCTATTAGTCGTGTGACACCGGATCACATAACCCGACTCTGGTCCCAAAAACAACAACCTGGCAGCTCCTGTAAACCAGATCCTGCTGGCTTCAGTCCCAGCTACAACATGATCACAGTTCTAAGTCATAAGAATCAGGATTCCTGATTGTCAGCAGCCCAGAGACACACCGAGCGTTCCAGTCTGACGCCAGGCCCAGCGCTGCCAAACACTGGCTGCTCACCTCCCTGGAGGCTGAACGAAGAAACCTGAGCAGTTTTTTCACAAGCAGCACGAAGATGATGACTCATCGTCATGTGTGGAAAGAAACGAAGGCTAGTTTCAAACAGACCGATGAAACTTTCATGATGATCAGCCTCCAGGGAGGGCTGAACAGAAAACACCTCGACATGTTTCCACTCAGACCTGATCACTGATCTGTAGAAAGCATCACCTCTTAGATAGGGCTGCAACGAATTCATGGTTCGGTTCGATACTTTAGTCTCACGGTTCGATATTTTTTCGATACAAAAAAGAGAAATGTCCATGCCCCTTTTTAACTTGTTATTTACAAGTACAAACTCTGCCCACACCCAATAAGCTCCGCCTATATTTCAAACTTCTCCGATCAGCTAGGACAAACTCCGCCTACACACGATGAAACTCCGCCCATGTACTGCAGAGACCACCCACTGCCACTTTGAGAAAAGTAGTGGTGTTTGATACTGCCAATTTTCTTTACGATACTGATACAGAGTAAAATCTGGTATCGGCGATACTGATCCCATACTGATACTTTGTGATAAACACATAATGTGTCTGTTAAATCTTAAAGAGTAGCACTTTTCAAATAACCACTTTATAAATAACCACTTTATAAATAAAAAATGACATAGTACTATTATTAATTTAAAAGTCTTTCTAACACTAACCTTATATTTGTTTAGCACAATTTTAAATTCTTATTCTAAATAAATAAAAACATTTTTTGAATAGTGAACAAAAGTGAGAAAAAGTATTCTAGAAGTTGTTGTTTTGTATATTTTGTAGCGTTGTTTGTGTGTTTACAAGAAGGTCCTTATCCAGAGCTAATGCTGTTTGGGGCCATGGCAAGAAAAAGTTTTGGAACCCCTCATCTAGAATGTAATTACAGACAGACAAAGCAGATTATTTATGTTAAAATGACCTGCCGTACATGTACAGACTGAGTGACTGACACTGTGCACATGCATTAAAAGTAGTTCCTCCAACCACAAGACTTAAACAAGATTTGAACAGTTTAGTTATTTTCCACTATTTTCCTGTTAATGATATACATTATGTAAAATAACTGAAGCATCAAAGTATCCATATTTTGATTTTAGTATTGATTCTAGAGCAGTGTTTCCCAAAGTTGGGGTCGGGACCCAAAGTGGGGTCCGGAAACATCAAGGTGGGGTCCTGAAAAGATTTTCTGAATTAATTACATTTTTGCCTTAGTTGTTACAAAGGAGTGAGGTTAGTGTATTTAAAATGGATAAATGTAGTATTAAAATATTGTTACTATGCCCATGTTTAGTTGACCTGATACAAATGTTTATCATCTAAAATTAGTTGGGGGCTCAGGTCTGTGC
>NW_013953344.1:72173-75496 GCF_001266775.1 Austrofundulus limnaeus
GTTTGTGAACCACTGCACTTCAAAAATCGATTTAAAGAGTATTAAAACACTTGCTGGTGTAATATTTTCCCTATAATTATTACAAAAACACAAAATAAGTATAAATAAGTATTTATATTTGTGTAGCCTTTGTTTTTAGGGTTATTAACAAAGTTTGTGTACTCAGACCAGTAATATTTGTGGTCACAAGTTTTTGCCATGGATATTTTGTGGGTCAGAAGATAAAAAGTTTGGGAACCTCTGGTATGGAGCATAAAGTTCTGGTATCAGTAGTATGGATATTTCAGTATCGATCTGCAGCCAAAGCCTGAAGCACTTTGTGAAACACCTTCTGCTCTGGAAGCTTTTTGTTTGCTCTAAAAAGTCAAATGTTTTTATGAAATTGATAATTTTCTGTATTTTCAGGAAAGAAATGCACCTACGGGCTGAAGTGTAAGTTCTACCACCCGGAGCGGGTCAACCAGTCGCAGCTGTCGGTGGCCGACGAGCTGAGGGCTCTGGGAGACCGAGCTAAGAGCTTGTCTCCCAGCCACCCCTCCACCACTCCACCCCCCGCCAGCAGAGAGGAGCTGCCCCCCAGAGCCCCCCCCAGTGAGGCCTTCACCTGTCACAGAGTCCAGACCAGCGTGGATGGAGACGAGGCCTTCAGCTCCATGGACAGCTCCATGTCCCGGCTCTACATCCAGGACGGCCCGTACAGCGTGGAGCCCCCCCTGACCAGCTACAGCAGTGGGCTGGGGAGCTACCCGCTGTCCGGGAACAGCCTGAGGGTCTGTCAGAGTGGTCCGGTGTATTACTCCCACCAGAACGGGTCCTGTGACTGCAAGTGTGGGCACCAGAGGATCCGGATCGGAACCAGCCACCACCACCCGGCCTGGAGCTCCTGCCCCGCCGCGCCCCCGTACACCAGGGACCAGTTCAGTCATTTCACAGACAGGCAGCCCTTCGGGCCCCCCCCTAACAGACACAGCCAGTCCCAGGACCCGTGGGCTCATCACGGTCCCCCCGACACCAATCTGGGCCGTCGGACCACGAGCCTGACCCAGGACCAGAGGAAGGATCTGAGGAGCCAGCTCAGCACCCTGTTCCCCCAAAGCATGGTGGAGCAGGTCCTGAACGAGCACCCCCACACCTCAGACAGTCTGGAACTGATCCAGCTCCTCCAGAGCTACAGAACCAGCAACTTCTCCTTCTAGACCTGTCAGGATTTAAAGTGAGCCCACAGTTCTCATCCCAGGAGCTGAGCAGAAACAAACATTTCTGACAGCAAACGTGAATGTGTGTTTTTATTTGTTGTTGTGTTAAACGTTATTTAAGCATTAAAAAGTGTGTCAGTCTGAGGAACACTACAGGCCGATGCCCTTTGTTCTAAAACAAATGTGCAATGCACTCAGCTCCATTCAGCTACTTATTGTAGCTCCAACAATCGTGATCAAAGCAGCAGGTGTTGTTTTCCCACGTTGCCTCAAAATGAGGAACACTATTCTGTACTTGTGTGTCTGTGTGATACAATCTGAAACCTTGTGTTTTTACAGCACTTTTCAAATAAAAGCACTTGGTGTATGTGTTGGTGCTGACTCATGCTGTGCAGATTAGCTCTGAGCTGGTTCCAGTAACTCAGCAGGATTGAATCAATCTGCAGCTTCAGACTGAAGCGATGAGACCTGCAGGATGTCGCCTCTCAAACTGAACGACTCTCAGCTACTACCACACGCTTGTTGAGCAGGCGTTCATCCAGAGCTGTGAGAGATTCTGCTACAGACAGAAACGGCAGCAAAAATCTCACTTCATCAGTTCAGCAGGAGCAGCCTGTAGTGTAGGCAGTGTAGGCAAACACCAAGAGCGCCGTCCATCCAGGGGGCGCCACAAACAAGGGACAAAAATATATATTATATAACTTTTTCTCAGAGTCGCTTGCATATCTTCCAAAATGTAAAAATAATGGATCTGGTCAGCTGGTCCTTCAACACTGTTGCTCAATATTTTTCCATGAGGAGACTGAGTAAAGAAGAGCCCTCTTGTCCAGGTGGGACATATCAGGGGATTCTGATGTCATCAGTCCATGAAATGGACGTTATTAGGCGTTATCAGTCCCATACAATGGCTTTAGAGGGTCCCTACTGTGCCTTCTAGGCTTCAGACTGTGCCAACAGTGACCCCTAGTGGGTTAATATATCAATGACAATGAAGCTCTGGTCCGACACTACCCATTGCCATATTGGAAGGCCACATTATACAACTGAAGGAGGGCGGTGTCTTTAGCACTAACCATGTCATTTGCTCTAAAGCAGGGGGGGTCAAACTCATTTTCACTGAGGGCCACATGAGAGTGATGGTGGCCCTCGAAGGGCCACTTGTAATGAACATTGTTTCATATTTAACTTCGACTAAACAGAGTTTTAACACGTCCTCTTTTAAACACGGATAAGAACTAAGTGTATGACTGACTAAAGCTGTAATAAATACAGAAATATTATTAAAAGTAAAACAAAAAAGTTTTACTCATTGATGAGTTTCCAGTGAGGAGCTGCATTATGTCAGATTTAGTTTATGTTTGATGGTGACTTTAAAACAGCTTATTTTCAGACATTAGTACTAAACTGCTCAGTTACTTCAAGCCAACAGCTCAGGGACAGCAATTTATTACATTTAAATTTATTTCATTTACTTTTATTAAAGTAATTTTGTTGCATTTAACCATAAATTTAAAGTTTACCATTGATATAAGAAACAAATTTCATGTTAAAAAATTTTGGGAGGAGACCCCCCTGGCGGGCCCCGCAGGCCTTGTATTTGACACATGTGCTCTAAAGTTAACCTTAGTGGTTTTATGTCTCATATTAACCAGATAGTGGTTTTATGTCTCATATTAACCAGATAGTAGTTTTATGTCTCATATTAACCAACTGACAATCAGAARCCATTCTATGGGATGGGGAACCTGCTAACCGGCACAGGTGGGACATTCTGGAGCCATTGTATGGGACTAATAACACGTAATAACGTCCATTTCATAGATAACATCTGAAGCGTGGGCACTGATTGGTGGGCCTGTTGGATAGAGCTTCATCAGAGCTAAACAACAAAATAAATCTGAAGCTCCTATGTCGAACAGTTTCTGAGTTATAAGCATTTTTTCATGTCCAGACACCCCCTGTTTGAAAGGAGCCCCCTCCTCAAATATGGGGTCTATCATAAAACCGTTGGCTGGTGCAGTGTAGGTCAGACTCATCTACAGTCCTGACACATTTCATGTTGATTGGTGCAGCTGTTTTTGTGCTACTGTTGACCAAAAATCACTGGAAAAAAAACTGTACGAAAAC
>NW_013953344.1:76676-78521 GCF_001266775.1 Austrofundulus limnaeus
AACACATACAAAGCAGAACACAGCTAAATGTATCAAAAGTATGTCTGTAATATTAGAATTTTCTGAGACAATGAATTTTGGTTTTTCTTTTTTTATTATTATTTTTCCAGTAAGAGGTTTTTATTTAATAGAATTTTTGGACAAAAACAATTGCAATACATCACCTTGTTTACAGTATCACAATATATCAGGATATAACGTATCGTGACCCCTCTGTCATGATATGTATCATATCACCAAATTCTTGTCAATACACAGGCCTAATCTCAAGCTGTGGAGAAAGATGACTGGGATCTTGATGAAAAAGAGGAAGATGAGGAAATTTGCAGAGAAGTGGAAGACAAGAGGTCAAATATGGTTTAAAAAGTGACGGAAATGGAAACTAAGAAACACAGATGCAACATGTTCGGTAGTAAAACACTATTTCACTTCAGAGAAGGAAATATGTCCATAGGTCCCAGCACAACAGAAAATAACAAGAACAACTCAAATACAGACAGTTGTGATGTGCACAGAAAAGAGGCAAGGTGCAACACAACTTAGTTTTATTCAAGTCATCTGTTTTAAAACTCCTGTATGTTTTCATTTCACAATATACATCTGTTTTTTCCAATGTTGTGCAGCCCTACATAATATTTAGACCTAAATGTAATTTATAGGAGGTTCTCATCCTTTCTTAGCCTCACAGCTCAGACAGAGGAAGATACGACACACTTTATAGCAGAGATAAGTTAATTAGTTAATTAAATTAAATCTGTCATTTTAAATAAAATAGACATTGAATTGATTTGGCCCACACAAATGAAGTCTTGAGAACTTAATGTTTGTCATATTTTGTGTTTTCTCACACTTTCTTTTAACCACACTCTTTCAAAACATCCTCCTGTAGGAGTTTCAAACACACAAGTCACGACACTGTGACACAACTCCCACATGAGGCTCTGACACATTCTGAGTGGGGTCAAAGTTAGCCCGCCACACACTAACTTAGCATTAAATACAATATTTAACCACAAAGAGGATCAATAAAATGAGTTAATTCATCATGTTTTGCGATTGACACGAGGCAGACATCCATCACACATTAAATGATTTATGATTTATAACGACAGACCGGTCTGTGGGATCACTCCATTAAAACATCTCAAAGAGCCTATACTGAAGGAAGAAATGAAAGTCACCTACTAGGTGCAGAAAGTAAATGTGAGTAATAATTAGGAGAAAAGTCAAAACGGTTTCAAGTCACAGCAGTCTTTTGTTTTTCTGCTGAGTGCATAAAGTATTCATTTGAGCAGCTGTGTCTCATCTGAGCTATGAGGAAGTGTGCTGTCATAACTGAGAAGTCGTGAATCAGCCCTGCAGAGCATCCGTCTACAGATAACAGACGTGCAACGATTCAGCAGCTGTCAATAGAGAGCAGCTTTCACAGCACTCAAATTACCAAGACAGGCTGAATATAATGAGGTCTGAACCATGTGGAGGGGAGATTAAATAGATTTAAAGTGACTACTCTGAAGTAAAGTTTAATGTAAGATACAAAGAACACTTTTAATGGCCTAATGTTGGATTAATAAGATAAAAGCTTGTCCAAACTGTGGTTTCACTGCTGCTATCTGCACGCACACATAGGTCTGTTGTGATAAAACAATTAATTAAAATGAGGTTGATCATTTTCTTTTGCCTGCTTGTTGTTTTCTTCATGTCTCCCTCTCTCTACTGTTTAGTGTGAGGAGGACTGAACTCTGGTGTCAGACCAGACTCCTGGTAACCTCTGTAGTGTGAGAGCCTCGTGAACAGACTCATGGTCTCTAACCTCTGTAGTGTGAGAGCCTCGTGAACAGACTC
>NW_013953344.1:81019-82947 GCF_001266775.1 Austrofundulus limnaeus
GATCTTTGTATTTGTTCAAATAATTGTTATGGGCAGGTTACAATATAAAAATGTTTGTTATAATCATGTCTTGTGATTATTTGACAGGAGCTTTACTTTTAAACTGTAAGTGTATTTAATTTAGTTATGTTAGTTATGATGTAAATACAATAAAAATTAAACCAAGGTTTATAATAATTATCGTTTTGATCCATACATTGGTAATGTCTGACTGGACCTCGTGAGGTCAAAAAGGTTAAGAAACCCTGTTTTAGGCAACTTATGCCAACAACAAATTTTATTATTAAATAACTCAAACAGGTTAAATATTTGATCTAATTGTTAGCATTGCAGTACGTATTTATCCAAAAAATGTTTCTAGCTTTTAGAGTTTTAAATTCCATCTTCAGTGTAGACCTCTTCAAAATCAAAGTTTCCATAAGGTGTCTAACACGTTATAGTGCGACAGAGTCTTCAGCTTTGTAAGTGGCGAGGCGAGGTATCATTTTAGTTTAAAATGGTCTCTAAATGATTACCCAGCAAAATTTGTTATCGTAACAGGCCTATTGTTTTAGTGGGGATTGGAGAAAAACCCTTTAGTCTTTGCTGATGCTGAGTTTAGACTAACCACCATCACTAAGAGGGCACTGATTGTTCCTGACGTTTCACACAAAACTCCATTTAAAAATAGCAGAAATATCCCTTTAACACCTGCAGCTCAAAACAATATGAAGCTTTTATAAAGACTCGGTGGTTAGTGAAGTCATGTTTTCCACAAAGACTAAAGTATGTCTGTAAAAAGTATTAATGTGCTTTAAGTTTGTGTTTTAATCTTTCCACAGGTTCAACCCAGTGATCCCAGATCCCACAGAGATTTCCTTTCAGACATTTACCTGTCATCTACTCAGGCTCTCTTATCCAACACCTGGAACAGCTCATCTTGTTACTGTCAAGATCACTGCTGCTTAAAACAGAACGTTTCCTAATTTATTACATTTTGTTTTCAGTTTGCAAATGTGAGCACTAAACAGTACAACAACTGTGGCCGAACCAGAAGACAAAACACAATCAGCATGAGGCGAATAAAGCAAGTCTGATCCTTTTATTGTGTTTTAGCAGATGTGAACCAGGACAGTGTCATCTAGAAAAAGACATTAAAAATGGGTAAATATTACAGTGAACTGTGACTTGTGGTTTAGTGCAGCTGTCCTCTGCTTCTTTTAAAGATGTAATAGCTGTCTGTCAAAGTGACTTTTGATTAGAAATGTTATTAATCTCACAGTTTCTTCATTATTAAATGACTGTTTAAGGCTGAATGTTTTATATAATATTCCTTACCTTTGTTTCAACTAAGTTTTCTGATCAGTTACAATATTTATCATTTTCATATGATCTCAGCACCAAGTTTTGCTTTAATGCTATCCACCGTTGGATTTCCTCTCCCAACATGACTCCACTTCTGTCCACTCTGGTCCTCAGAGCTAGTGAGTAGGTCCTATAAGACACTCAGATAAAATGACTCTGAATTACAGAGTATATAATCTGCAGATTCCCTGACTGGGTCAGACTATCAAACATGTTTCATTGGTCATATAGGAATAACTGCCACTGACTGTTCCAGGTCTGTTGACATGGTTTCATGTCAGACGTGCTGCAGTACGGCAGCCAACATGTCTGTGGTATGGAAGCCCTTAAAAGACAAAAGTAGAGCACTTCTGTAACAAGCCGGCTGCCTAAAAACAAAACAGTGGGACACGGACTTGGACTTGTGTTCATATGGACTTAAAGAGCAACGTTAACGCGATTTTCATTTACTGAAACTCAGTGGTGGGCACCAGACCGCTAAAGCACTAATACGCTAATTACAGACCTAAATATTTCATTTGTGCTTTAGCGGTCTTACTAATTTTTATAATTCATAAGCAGATTTGCACTTTCTAAAATTAAAA
>NW_013953344.1:84972-87232 GCF_001266775.1 Austrofundulus limnaeus
AAATGAAAGTTTATTGATTTATTACACTTACACATTACGCTTTTATAATTATTAGTTGTAAAACGGTCACCAGGCAATATTATCGCTTATCGCAATAAATTTGTGAGACAATTAATCGCCCAGCAAAATTTGTTATCGTGACAGGCCTAAAATTGATACTTAATATCACTGGTGTCGCTGCTAAAGGCAGCATCTCCTTCAGTAACAGTATCCATGAGGGAGTCTCCAGAAGGGCAATGTTTGCAGCAGAGGTCTATTTCCTCATGAGTAGCAATGATCCATGTTCTTATTGTCTGAGTGTAAAACAAACTAATAATAACAAAGTTTCTCTCAAAATAATTAGAATCATGACAGGCGTGCTAAACCAATAAGTAGAGCACTGAAGCACAACTTTGACGTCTGCAGGAAGCTCTCTTTTGACAGAAAACATGCCCAGGTCTAAAAACTGTATAATGATGATAAATATCAATAACCAATACAAATCCATTTTATTTCAAAGGTGTACTTTGGAAGATTAAAACATAAACCTGTGGGCAGAAGTGGACAACAACAGTTTGTGTATGCAGAACCAAGTATTGATAACAGAACAATGCTGTGATTTTTTAAAAATTGGTAACACAAAATGAGGCAGCATGGCTCACTTGTCACTTTGCAATAACTCAGAAACCAGTGAGTGTGAAACTGAAAAGGTACATGCTTAAATGCTCCTGCAATTTCAATTACAACTAGTTTTCTGCAGCCAATAATTCAGTCTTTAAGTGAGAATGCTCTTCTACATATTTAATTTTAAGTGCACACATTCTTCAAAAGGTTACTAAATGTTTGTATATGTTAAGCAATTATGTTAAATGAAAAAAAAACTGAATAAAAAATTCTGTGCTGTAAATCAAATATTACATAAAGATCAGCTTCAGCAACAGAAAAATGCACATCGGTCGACAACATGACAATCCTATGCTTTAAACACTACAACACCCAATTCAACAGTCTGAACAATGAAATCAAAAAGTGTTGCAAAGACTCTCACTGTGCTCAACTGTGAGTCCTTTTCTATTTATTTCCCATAATCTGCAGTGTGGAGCAAAATATTTAGATTATTTTAGGAGAGTCTCTGCTCAGGATGTAGTTTGAAGTGTCGTCATGAATGCAATGCATCCATAGTCACTTAACAAAAATGATAAGTTTGCTTTCCAACTTCAAAAAGCAAAAGATGCAGAGCTCATTTACAGCCCTACAAAGTGCCAATAGGAAGAGGCAAACTGCAGGGGCAGAGCAGGCCTGATTGTTCCTGAGGGCAGAGGTGGAACAGGGCCTGACGTGGTGCTGAACTGCCAGCAGAGATGGAGACAAAGCTTCCTTTGCTGAAGCTGTTAGTCACTGGGCCAAAGACTGACCCACAGCTCCACACTCACTTCTGGAGGGGCCTGCCACGCTCCATCAAAGAACTCATTCACCCCTCAGTAAAACAGTTTAAAAGTGTCCAAATCAATTAAAACCTAAATAAATCTTAAATATGTAAAGAGCAGGAGGCTTTGGTAGAAACGTACACTTAGCACCTGACATAACAGCTTGTGCTCTCTGAAATAAACAGAGGTTACACACCACACAGGAAGGAACAGCCTGTAAAGACTGGGATGTCTTTTTGATACTTTGGGACAGTGATCTAAAGAAAAAAATATTAAATCTTCTGATCCATCCAAACTTTAATCCTCAGCTGCTTTAAGGACAAGCACCTTCCTACTTAAGGCTGGGGTTTTGGTCCAGGAAAGTCTGAAACAAAGACATTAACTGCTGAGGGTGGTTGGCTGACTTCCAGGTCCTCCAAAGAGTCAGTGTGCATGAATCAGGCATGTATTCACAACTTCACAATACTTTAACAGCACGCACAACTTTTCAAAGTACTCAATGTACCACAATACTACAACACCTGTTGATTAAAGCATATCATTCCATAAGAGAGTTGACTAATAAAATATAGTATTACCAGCTAGTGCTCTGAGTATTAGAGCTGGGCGGTATGACCCAAACTTTATATCACAGTATTTTCAACAATTACACCAGTTTCACTGTATGTGACAGTATTTTTTTCCTCACAGCTCAGCTGATAATAAAATGTACAAACTTTGCTTATTGACTTTTTTCTTTTCCTGTACCTCTGTCTGACTGTTTCCCTCCTCTGTCTGACTGTTTCAATCCTCTGTCTGACTGTTTCCCTCCTCTGTCTGACTGTTTCAATCCTCTGTCTGACTGTTTCCCTCCT
>NW_013953344.1:89013-90855 GCF_001266775.1 Austrofundulus limnaeus
ATATATATATATATATACATGTGAATAAAACATGACAAAAATAATATGAATGAAAAATTGGCACCTACCTCGCAGAATCTGATAGAGAAAAACTTTGGCGTGGTCTGAGCTCAGAGGTTGTGGTGACACAATGATCTTATGAAGATCACTTTGCATGAGTTCAGTTACCACATAACTGAGCAACAACAGATTAAGGTTCACACATCAAAAACACATTGAGAACAAAAACATCTAGTCTTAAGACCAGAAACTACAGCAATAATAGATTCATATCAACTAGAGCTGGGCGATATGACCCAAATTTTATATCACGGTATTTTCAACAGTTACACCAGTTTCACGGTATTTGACGGTATGTTTTTCCTCACAGCTCAGCTGATAATAAAACGTACAAACTTTGATTATTGACTTTTTTTCTTTTCCTGTACCTCTGTCTGACTGTTTCCCTCCTCTGTCTGACTGTTTCCCTCCTCTAAACGTCTGTTCTTCTCTGCCTGGTTGTAGACAGTAATCATAAATTTAGGTCCGATCATGAAGGGTTGAGAAGAGATCATTATCTGGTCTATGGTTACGTGTTAATAAAACTTAAAGGACGACTCACCTTACACACCAGTCAACTACTTCCCCTCAGGCTTTTCACAATAGAAGCACGTTAAAGTCTCCATGCAGTAACGTCTCCATTATAACGTAGCTCGTTAAATCTAACCGTGCACGACACTGAAGAGGTGTTTACTATTCAGCGATGGTGAAAACATGTTTTTTTTTACGTCAGACCATATAAGCAGCTGAAACACACCACCCACTGCCAGTTACTGCAATGTTAGCATGCTAATGCGCTTAGCGGTGCTACAAGAAAACGTGTCCCCAGGGAAACAGTTCACTGGCGGCCGCAAAGAAACGTTCCGTACGTCTTCAGGCTATTTACACCGGTATTCAGAAAAGTCATATAACAAAAATAAAAACCAGTTTTCAGAACAAAACAGTATACCACCCAGTACTACTGAGTATGATGTTATATTTACATAATAAGGCCCGACTCAGCCACAGTCACAGCCTACCCTGGCCCAGGTTGTGTTTGCTTTGAACTCATAGCTGACTCCATGTGGGCGGGATCATAATACTAGAAAGGCACAAATCTGATTTTGCTATATTTGTGACGCAAAAATGGCCGACATCAAACTTGAACAAAACTTACTGAAGATTGTACCGGATCATTCAGCAAGATGACGCTAATGGTGAGCTAACGGTAGCTTGCTGTTGCTTACTACAACCGTATAGCTGAAATTGTGTGAAAAACGGTTACAGCTGTTGCGACTGATTCAAAGGTGAAGTTAATCTCATCTGAATGAGGCTCACTGTAAATCTTAACCAGCTGTAAATATAAATACAAGTATTATTTTCTGACAGTTTCATTAAAATCATCTACTGGTTCATGATGTTTTCCATACAGATGAAAAACAGTACATGATGTTTTATTCTGAGCCCATAAACTGACTTTGACTTGAATATTCAGATAAGGTTTGGGGATGTTTTAAAAGAACTGTTCTCAGTTTCCAGTGAAGACACAAACTCTGTTTATCTTCTTGTTTATCTTATTCAGACATGTGACATTAATACGGTGAGAAATCTCTTTGGTTTAGTGGGTTAGTTTGTGTTGGGATTCAAAAGGCTCTTTTTGTTAAGACTAGTACCCTCCGTTAAATTTACATGCATTCCTACCCTCTGTTACAGACAAGGTACGGCCTGCGGTTCTACGCTCGCTCACTCAGAACACACACACACACACACACACACACACACACACACACACACACACACACACACACACACACACACACACAC
>NW_013953344.1:90950-95459 GCF_001266775.1 Austrofundulus limnaeus
GGGGGGGGGGGTGACAAGAGAGAATGTGTTTCTGCACATCCTTTCTGGGTCGTAAGGTTTTAGTTTATATAAACCATGTTTCAATCAGACTGAACTACAGCCACTGTAAGGCCAAGGTGTGTTACTGCCACAGCCAACTAACATTTAAAAACACAAAAACTTTTTACACAACTGGTGGTAGCAGCTCCTCAAGACATGCACGGATGAGTAACTCCCTGTTTGTCGTGATAAATGAAAAGCTCTGACATCAAAGGCAACAGGAGAGGAGAATTCACCGAAATGTTTGGCTTTTAATAAAACTTTTGTCTTTTATTTTGTCAAGACGTTCACAAATTGTGTTTTGCTTGCAGAGGTGCTGACAGATTTGTGTGTTAGTTTTCTGTTTAAAGGCAGGCCGGTAGGAAACAAAGACATTAATATGGTCCAGAGTCTGGGTCCCAGACTGCACACAGAACTGGGATCAGATTTTAGATGTCCATTATTTAAAAACAGTGGTTGTGTGGAAGCTTGTTCGTGGTGTGTGCGTGTGTGTGTGTGTGTGTGTGTGCAGGAAATCAGAAATCCTTCAGCAGCACAGCCAGCAGATGGTGGTTGATTGGAAGCAGGCAGGGGCAGCAGCTCTCCAGGTTGACCAGCCCCTCCCACTGCACTGTGGGAAACTGGCAGGTCTCAGCAGCATGCACAGGCGCCTCACTCTACCATTTGTGCAATTTATCCAACTTTCTGTTTTCTTGTATAAACAGTTTGACTAAAAGGTTCAGAAAAGGTCTGGCTGCTTGTGAAAGAAAGGGGGTTAGGAAAAAGGAGGAGGAAAAATAAAAAAAAGAGGTGAAGTGTGCAGGCACTTGCTCTGCTGTGTGTGAGTTGTGTTCTCAGAAACAAGTTCACCCTGACCTCCCTCCTGTTTGCTCCGGTCCTCCTCCTTTTTTCTGTTTTCCAACTTAAAGTGAGCAACAGAAAGCTCAAACTGCTGAATTCATGAAGTCTTTAAAGACCTGCATCATGTGAAGGAATGCATATTAATGACATTTTGTTCAAACTTTGAAAATATCATGAGCTGCCTGCAGAAATCATCTGAAAGTGGGTGGATTATACAACTTAATCAACTGTTAATTTGTTTTAAGTTTCATTAAAATCTGTCCAGTGGTTCAAGACATTTTACTAACAGACTGACAGATGAAAACAAATGCATCAGAATTTATTAACTTTGAATTTTAAACTGTCTAAAAAACACACCACATAATGCTCACTGATATTTTATAATAGTTAATGACCCTTTTATTTTAATTTCAATGGAAAGATTAAATAGAGACAGAGTCACATGACCTGATGAAGTCATCATCTTCCAACTGTTTGACTTTGTGAAACATAACGAGGAAGTCAGCGTCCATGTTCATATAAACAAGCTCATCAGTTAATTTTGTCTTTAAACATTAATTTCAGCTGCATCTCATTGCAAACACGAACGAGTGAGTTTGAAATATGAAAAACTTTGTGTACAGTATGTGTGATGTCACATTATTAAAGTCAGGGTTTGTCTGAGCAGAGATCCTGTAGTTTTAATAAAACAAAATGGCCACAGAGACCAGTCTGTCCTCAGAAAGGACACAGAGGAGAGCGTAAGGCCCGTCTGTACAAACCTGCTGCAGTAAAGTTGTGTGAAGAATTCAGGTCTAAGTTTTCATAATGACTCTTTAGTGATGACATTAAAAAAACAACATGTTAACATTGAAAACACCAAAGGCAAGTTGAGTTAGCATCTTATGCTAACTGTTTGTTAGCAGCCAGTGATTAATATTTTTAAAACGTTATTGTTCACACTATAAGCAGGGAAATTTAGAAACCAGAGTTTAGAAATTCAGATTTTATTAATGCAAGATAAAGCATAAACAGACAAGTTTGAAGATAATCAAAAATGCATCAGTTGTTCCAGAATTACATCATGGTTTCTGAATCACTAATAATAAGTGTATTTACTTTAATACTGCTCCATTAATAAACTGTCATTTTGTAATCAAAGTAAATTATTACACCTGTGAAGTTTCTCAGCTCTAAACAAGTAGTAAATTATATTTACCAAACGGTGGTGGAGTAAACTTGGTGTGTGATAAAAACTGACATTTAAGACTATAAGCTTAGAATAAATGATAAATACAGCAATAATGGCATGGTAAATAACCTTTTCTCCAACTTCTATCTGATGATAGTATTTGTCCTATCTACGTATATCTATCTTTTATATCACACATTTTTGTTCAGTATATAACTCCACATGTGTTAAATCATAGTTTTGATGCCTTCAGTTTGAATCTACAATTTTCATAGTCATGAAAATAAATGAAACTCTTTGAATGAGAAGGTGTGTCCAAACCTTTGTCATATGCATTAATTTGTGGAAGCTGTGCTGTGAATTAATATGTTTAATTGGAAAAATATATTACCATTAGAAGTATTTAGTAGAAATAACATCTAGGATACCTGACATATGTTTTGTCTTTTTTTATTTTTAATTTGGAGATTGTTCAAGCTTGAGTTTGTTTAAGTTTTTTGAAAATAAGGAGAGTATATAAGATTTTTTTTTCTTTACTCTGCATCCTTTTCATTCAGGGCATGATTTACTTTGTTTTTTTATTACTTTAGATTTTGTTTTTATGAAATAAACAAAATATCCAACTTTGCATTGCACATTTAATTTTCTTATACTTTACAATGAAAATCTCAAAGTAAAAATCTACAACATAACACACTTTATTATAAACCACAAACATTCTGTTTGACTGTGAGAAAATCTTAATTTAAATTAAAAAAAGGAGGGATTTGAAAATTTTCCAGGACGATAAGTGTGACGTGTGCAGCAGTGGTGTTGTCAGCAGGAAGCTGTGCTCAGTTTTCCTGCATGTTTTGGAAACATTATCTGCCTGCTAACAAGTCCTGACAGACGTTCATTGAGCATGCACCATATCTTCACACTACATTTCCCAAATCTTTCCATTCAAACACAGCCCCACACGTGGATTATTTTCATACATTACTGTGATGCATGTTAGAGAGAGGAAACTTTACTGTTCTCATACACACTAAGGCTACATTCACACTGCAGGCAAATCTGATTTTTTATGACAGTCTGAACGAGACAAATCTGATTTTTTCAAATCCGACCCAGGCCGTTTCAGTATGTGGTTTTAAATCAGATACATATCTGATGTTTTCAAAGTGACTGCAGTGTGAACGCTCATGTCTCATTCATCTGACTTTTTCATCAGGAGGAGGGGGTACATACAGGTCACATTTAAAATGTAATGTGGACGTTCACATTTAAAATGTAATGTGAACGTTCACACAAAAAGATGGGATTTTTTCAAAAAAATCAGAACTGAGCATTAAGACCTGCAGTGTGGACGTAGCCTAAGATGCTTGGTTTTCAACCAAAAACCACAATCAGGAGGGTGGAGATACAGCCCAACTAATCCAAGCTGAGAAATGAAAATCACTACAGAATACAAAACTTTAACACAGTTTAGAATAAAAACATCTGAATAAATGTAAAGTCTTAAGTATGAAAACAAGTGTTCTTATTTTTACCTCCACCTAACTCCTGCCCACTGTCCTGCCATCACTGTACCGCTGAGAGGAAAGTGAAAAGTCCTCTACTTTATTTATTTATTTATTTATTTATTTATTTATTTATTCCCTCCACTATAACTGCAGACAGAAGGAATAACCCATCCAACTGGTTATATGTGTGCATCTGAAACTCAGTCATCCTGTCAGCCTTGGCTGAATGATGCTGATGTTGGTTGGTACTGTGGCCTTCCAACAAGAAGGTCCTGGGTTTGATTCCCTGCTGGGGACGTTATACTGTATTAGGGTGAACTGACTCTCAGCTGTTGGCCTGAGACCTGTATTAGATGGCAATGTTTTATTCTGCACACCCTGCCCAAACCAAACAACAAAAGTTGCAAATAGTACTGGGTGGTATACTGTTTTATACCGAAAACCGGTTTTTATTTTTGTTATATGACTTTTCTGAATACCGGTGTAAATAGCCTGAACACCTACGGAACGTTTCGTCGTGTCCGCCAGTGAACTGTTTCCCTGGGGACACGTTTTCTCGTAGCACCGCTAAGCGCATTAGCATGCTAACATTATTGTTGGAACAACTGGTGGCGGGTGGTGTGTTTCAGCTGCTTACATATATGGTCTGACGTAAAAAAAAAAAAACATCCTGTTTTCACCATCGCTGAATGGTAAACACCTCTTCAGTGTCGTGCACGGTTAGATTTAACGAGCTACGTTATAATGGAGACTTTAACGTGCTTCTATTGTGAAAAGCCTGAGGGGAAGTAGTTGACTGGTGTGTAAGGTGAGTCGTCCTTTAAGTTTTATTAACACGTAACCATAGACCAGATAATGATCTCTTCTCAACCCTTCATGATCGGACCTAAATGTATGATTACTGTCTACAACCAGGCAGAGAAGAACAGACGTTTAGAGGAGGGAAACAGTCAG
>NW_013953344.1:96459-100753 GCF_001266775.1 Austrofundulus limnaeus
ACAGTCAGACAGAGGAGGGAAACAGTCAGACAGAGGAGGGAAACAGTCAGACAGAGGAGGGAAACAGTCAGACAGAGCTACAGGAAAAGAAAAAAGTCAATAAGCAAAGTTTGTACATTTTATTATCAGCTGAGCTGTGAGGAAAAAAATACCATGAAATTAGTATTGGGCAATATTGGCAAAAAAATTTATCACGATTAATTATGGTATTTAGCCGATAACGATTAATTTGACAATTAATCCCCTGGATGCCCTTATGTCCTGGTCACATGACTAATTTAGTAGGAAAGATTTGCTCTTCATTAAAATCTGTTCCAAACTGTCAAAATTAGAGTTCAGGCTATAAATCTAATTTTAAATTGTGTTGATAGATAAATAAATTACAGAACTTTTTTAATGTTGTCATGTTTGAAGCAGAGAGGAGCAGCGACCGGACTCTGCCTGCTGGCATTTATCGTATTAATCATCAAGTGCCAAACCGTAATCGATTAATGTTTTTCTGACGATTAATTGCACATGATACGATTATGCCCAACCCTACATCAAATACTGTGAAACTGGTGTAATTGTTGAAAATACCGTGGTATAAAATTTGGGTGTAATCTATTAAGATCAATATAGTTTTAAAAAAATTAGATAACAAAAAAAATCTAAGTTAAAAATGCAGCAAATACTGTATTTGAAGAAAACGTATTTACTTTCTGTTAGAATAAAAAAGATGACTGAATTCCCATATTAACTCAGTTATGAAGGCATTAATGTGATCAGATGTGGCAGCTTACTGCTGAACAAACAGAGCAGGGAGATAACTGACACACAGGTGAAAGTGAAACAATAAGACATTTAGTCTTTTCTAACTGAAGGACAAACAACAAGTCTAACTTGACTGTGTAGAAAACAACAGCACACTGGAAGCCTGATAAAAGCTCAATGACTGCATCTTTCCCACACAGAACAGCCCATCCTTTTCTTGACACACCTCACAGAAAGTAAAGATTCAGGGAATAAACTGTGGTGAGGCTCGACCCACAGCATGTCAGAGTCATCTCACTGCTGGGGTTGTGAACGTCCTGAATGGAGTTCAGGTTGGTCAAATTTAAGGATCTGTCAAACTTATCATCTAATGCTCTGGATCAGTCTTCTGAAAAACATGTTAGCTGTATTTGTGTCTTTGGAAAACTCTGGTTTTAACTAGGCCTGGTCCTTGAGATAAAGCAACAAATGAACCATAAACACCAGACATCACTACCTTGTCCATCCTCAGTCACAGCCCCACCTTCAACAGGAAGTCTTTCACACACAACTCTGTCTTTGGCCTCATTAAACTGCATTTCTCACTTAGATCGAACCTTTGGTAAACCAAAGGTTAAACAATAAAAACAGGTTAGATATTTGGATTTTAAGATATATTTAAAGTTGATGATAAAGAACATCAGTCTGCCTTTGAGTCTGACTGAATTAGGAAGCTAAGATTATTATTATTATTATTATTATTATTATTATTCATGGAGCATATTATAAAGATTTCAAGAGTCAGAGCTGTTTTGAAGAACATGTGGTTGTTCTAGTAAGTTTAACTGCCTTTGAGTGAACATCAGATGAGCTTTATTCAAGGTTTCTATCAAATTCAAAATGTCTATTTTTTCCAAACTCAAACTTTCAGATTTTCTAAATTATTCTGAAGCTATTTTTTACTGAGCCTGAGAGGGGACATGGGGAGATTTTTTTTCTTTTGCGTTCCCACGCAATACTTTTGTATTACCTCGCAATACTTTTGTGTTACCTCGCAAAATTTTTTGCATTCCCACGCAAAAGATTGTTTTGTATATGAACTGAATTAAATCAGACTTTTATTTTTGAAATATCCGGTTACCAAAACAAGATGTGTCTCCACAAGTTCATGAAATTGACATTGATGTTGAGTGGCTGCACTGTGTTAAAATATCAGCACATGACATACACTCACCGGCCACTTTATTAGGTACACCACACTAGTAACGGGTTGGACCCCCTTTTGCCTTCAGAACTGCCTCAATTCTTCGTGGCATAGATTCAACAAGGTGCTGGAAGCATTCCTCAGAGATTTTGGTCCATATTGACATGATGGCATCACACAGTTGCCGCAGATTTGTCGGCTGCACATCCATGATGCGAATCTCCCGTTCCACCACATCCCAAAGATGCTCTATTGGGTTGAGATCTGGTGACTGTGGAGGCCATTTGAGTACAGTGAACTCATTGTCATGTTCAAGAAACCAGTCTGAGATGATTCCAGCTTTATGACATGGCGCATTATCCTGCTGAAAGTAGCCATCAGATGTTGGGTACATTGTGGTCATAAAGGGATGGACATGGTCAGCAGCAATACTCAGGTAGGCTGTGGCGTTGCAACGATGCTCAATTGGTACCAAGGGGCCCAAAGAGTGCCAAGAAAAGATTCCCCACACCATGACACCACCACCACCAGCCTGAACCGTTGATACATGGCAGGATGGATCCATGCTTTCATGTTGTTGACGCCAAATTCTGACCCTACCATCCGAATGTCGCAGCAGAAATCGAGACTCATCAGACCAGGCAACGTTTTTCCAATCTTCTCTTGTCCAATTTCGATGAGCTTGTGCAAATTGTAGCCTCAGTTTCCTGTTCTTAGCTGAAAGGAGTGGCACCCGGTGTGGTCTTCTGCTGCTGAAGCCCATCTGCCTCAAAGTTCGACGTACTGTGCGTTCAGAGATGCTCTTCTGCCTACCTCGGTTGTAACGGGTGGTTATTTGAGTCACTGTTGCCTTTCTATCAGCTCGAACCAGTCTGCCCATTCTCCTCTGACCTCTGGCATCAACAAGGCATTTCCGCCCACAGGACTGCCGCTCACTGGATGTTTTTTCTTTTTCGGACCATTCTCTGTAAACCCTAGAGATGGTTGTGCGTGAAAATCCCAGTAGATCAGCAGTTTCTGAAATACTCAGACCAGCCCTTCTGGCACCAACAACCATGCCACGTTCAAAGGCACTCAAATCACCTTTCTTCCCCATACTGATGCTCGGTTTGAACTGCAGGAGATTGTCTTGACCATGTCTACATGCCTAAATGCACTGAGTTGCCGCCATGTGATTGGCTGATTAGAAATTAAGTGTTAACGAGCAGTTGGACAGGTGTACCTAATAAAGTGGCCGGTGAGTGTATGTCCATGTGTGTCTGTGTGATATATTCATTCTGAAGCTGAATTAAAGCAGTAGCTAACTCACTAATGGTGAACATGTGAGTTTGTTAATAAACCATCAGGCACAACAGTGTTTAACGACTTTTGCGAGGGAACACAAAAGAAAAAAAAATCTCTCATGTCCTCTCGCGGGCTCTGTAATTTTTTAATGTACAAACCAAAATTATCTGTAAAGTTAAAAGGCATTGAAGATGTTTCTGCTTGTTCTGAAAAGTATAAAAAACACTAAAGGCTAAGATGAACAGCAGGAACAAAGGTTTAGATAAAAAGTAAGTAATTGTTTTTCCTCAACCCTATGGAGGTAATGAATTACATTTATCAGCACAGTTCTGTCACAGTAGATCAACCAGCGTAGCACATGCAGTCAAGTTCATTTTTACTGTATTTATTCATGTATAATACTAGAAATTTAACTCTAAAATCATCCATAATATGTGTGTGTGTGTGTGTGTGTGTGTGTGTGTTTACACAGGTTATTGATAATTAGATTTTCTATGCTTTTTAAGCTCAAAAAATTATCGTATTATACTCAATATCATATTATACATGAATAAATACGGTATATAATCTGTGCAGATTAGAAAAGTGCAGAAATTTCATGATGAACTACAAACACTTGAAACTAACACACAGAGAGATGTGAGCTTTAGTAAAAAAAACATTAAGGTAAATAGAGGTGCACCATTGCAATTGTTTTGGGAAAACAGATATAGTTATTTTAGTGTCAAAGTTTAGTTTCAGGAACTAAAAAGCAGCAGAGACAGTGAGTCACACAAAGACACTCAGAGGGGATGGCTTGCTCTGCTAAGAGTTTGGTCACTCATGAATTGGACATGTCTGCACATTTGCATTTAATATGATGTTAAATTTTTGATAAAGTCCTGGAATATGAAGGTGTTGATGTGATGTCATAGGCAGTGGTGGACAGTAACAAAGTACTTTTACTTTATTACTGTAATTAAGTACATTTTTTGAGTATCTTTACTTTACTTGAGTAGTTATTTATTTGGGAACTTTTTACTTTTACTCCACTACATTTCAAAGACAAATATTGTACTTTTTACTCCACTACAT
>NW_013953344.1:101753-103135 GCF_001266775.1 Austrofundulus limnaeus
GTACTTAAGTACTTTAAAATGCATGTACTTCTGAATACTTAAGTATTTTCAAAAGTAAGTACTTCAGTACTTTTACTTGAGTAGATTTTTGACTGAGTAACTTTTACTTGTAGTGGAGTAGATTTGACCATGAGTATCAATACTTTTACTCAAGTACTAGAGTTGAGTACTTTGTCCACCACTGGTCATAGGGTGGCATGGTGTAGGGATGATGTTAGAAGAATGCTGCTTTACTTCTTCTCCCCACTACCTATCCATGATACTGTTCATTAAGGGTAAAAATTATAAATTTTTGTATTACAAAAGATCAAATCTTTTTACTTCATTATCTTAGACTGATCATTTCAATGTTACAATTCTTTTTCTTCCATTTCCTCACTCTAAGGAGGCGTTTCTCACCCACTTCCTTTTTATAATCTGAGATGACCTGGGATTCAAACAGGCGACCTTTTGACCTGTAGCTACACAGATCATGGCAGCATTGTCAACACTTGCAGCACAAAGTTCACCATAACACTGGTGCCAAGTATGCACTAGTCAAATCCCAGTCTGTGTTACTGTATCAGATGTACTTGTGTTATTGTGCACGTTAAAGCACACAGACGGTAGCAGAACCTTTGTTTTAGGTCCAATTATTCCATCAGTACACACTTACACAGGTGTTATTGATCCAGAGAGGGGACATCCACCAGTGTAGCTTCAGACTAAAACTCTGCACTGAGGTGGACGAGCGGTTACTGATGATGCATCCTGACTGAGGGTGTAGCTGGGCCTCCGTCTGCCTGACTACAGAAAACCCTCCAGCGGAAATGCTTCGTGCAGCTGTTAGGAGTATCACTCTCCACCTTGAGGCCAAGCAAAAGACACACAGCAGCCATGTCACACGACTCCCTCACTCCACACATGGCACTTGGTTTTACTCTGACCGTCCCTAAACATTCAAGTCATACTCATCTCCTTCACTTAGTAAGCCTACAGCAGGGTGATGCACTTGTCAGGTAAATACATAATAAATATACAAATAAATAATGTAAGATCTGAGTTTTGTAACATCTCATGTGGAGTGCCGCAGGGTTCCATTCTCAGACCTGTTATTTCTTCTGAATGTGAACGATTTGGTCAATGTGTCGGGACTTTTTGGTTGTGTCCTATTTGCTGATGATAACATTCTTTTTAGAGCTGGGCGATATGATCAAAAGTTTTATATCACGGTATTTTCAACATTTTCACCAGTTTCACAGTATTTGACGGTATTTTTCTTTTCATCACAGCTCAGCTGATAATAAAATGTACAAACCCTGCTTATTGACTTTTTTCTTTTCCTGTAGCTCTGTCTGTGTCTCTGTTTCCCTCCTCTGTGTCTGTTCTTCTCTGACTGGTGG
>NW_013953344.1:103626-104063 GCF_001266775.1 Austrofundulus limnaeus
ATTATCATTAAATTTGGACAAAACTAATTATATGATTTTCAATAACAATAAGAGAACTATATTTGTTTAATTTAAAACTGATGATGTAGAGATCTGTAGAGTCAGTGAAGTGAAGTTTTTAGGTGTCATTATTGATAAAAACTGACATGGAAACATCATATAAATGATTTAAGAACAAAAATATCCAAATCTTTTGGTGTCCTGTACAAAGTAAGAGAACNGAGTGAACCTCACGTTCCACTGGCTCAATAATCTTCTGCGCAACCAAAGCAGAGTAAAGTTTCTTTTTAATGAACTCTTTTCTATCCTGCTTCACAATAGGAACATCAAAATGTGCCGCAAGATCAACCAAATTACTCTTACTACATTTATTCAACTTATCTGCAGAAAGATCAGTTACAAACTCATCCACGTTAAACTCCATTTTTCAAGCACAG
>NW_013953344.1:104073-106810 GCF_001266775.1 Austrofundulus limnaeus
TGCAAAGACTAATTCAATAACTTTGAGTATATTGATTGAAACCTCTAATAGAAGATTAAATGAGATAACACATATATATATAGGACTTTGTCCTATTCACTTAAAGAAAATAAAAACACTTTAAAATGATTTTCTTCTTATAAGTGTAAAAAATAAAATCAAAGACAAAGAAAATAAACAATAGAAAAGTTTTTTTTCCACCAGGGTGACCCCTACAGAGCTCATAAAGGTGTGTTAACTTCAAACATTCAGGTAAATTTAGTTAAAAGACAGAGCTGTTATTATCTTAAAGGAATTGAAATGTTTGTTAAACCCTGGTTTCATATGAGCCTGAAGGAGAGATCCACTTTAATCCAGGGAATAAGATTATGGAACAGCCTGGAAAATGAGGTTAAAAATGACAAAACCTTGTATTTATTGAAGAGAATGATAAAAAATAATATTCTGAAGAAATATGGAGATGTATAAGTGAATTCATGCTAATTGTTGTTTCAGTTGGTTGTTTATATTTAGTTTTTAGTTTTTTGTGTGTTTTCAGTTGTTTTGATTATTGTTGTAATTTACTTTTCTTTTCTTTTGAACATATTTTGGGTATAAAAAGGTTTTTTTTGTTCTTTGTTAGTTTGTGTTACAAATGAAATGAATAAATTTCTAAATAAATAAATAAATAAATAACTTAGAAGCCTTATCCTCCTGGCCTGGGTGATGGTTTGATACAGTCACTGTTAGACGGTATCAGAAATAATCTGACTCTTACATGAACTCACAATTTACATGAAAGTTTCCTAATTGATTTGATGCATTCAAAGTTCAGCCTCAGTATGGTGAATATTTATTACCACACATCGCCAATGTTTGTGTGAATATTTAAAAATAATTTACAACAAAGACTCATTTTTCTTCTGAACATGTTTCAGCAGGTAACTTCTTTCACAGTTTTACAGCTACTTGAACAATTTGTGTATCAAAATGTTCAGTTCAATCAGAACTTTCCTGCAACGACTTTGTTTTTGTGTCATTTTTACTTTCTGAAATATTTTGGTTTTTCAGACATTTTTTATTTTCATTAAAAATTAAGTTTCCTTCAAAATGATTCAAACCTTTTACTGCTCGTTTCACTCAACTTCCTTCTGTTAGTTTAAGCTTTATATGCTGCTTTCTTCTGATTTCAGCTTAATTTGTTTGTTGGGAGAACTGTTTTTATGCTAAATTGAAATTTTTTTAAGCTAATTTCACATTTTTACCTTAATTTCAACAATTGTTTTGCTAGTTTCAGCTTTTTTGGCTACTTTACAGCTGATCTCAGTGTTTTTTGCATTCAGACTTCATTTTTGCAGGAAATGCAATTTAATATTAAGATAATTCTGAACAAAATGTAAAAGCTATTTTGTACAGTCATATCACCATTTTGTTTGTAAAAGTCAAGGTCAGGATCAAGGGATCAATCAGGATTTAAAAAGTGCATAAACAAGTTAGCCTTTACATTTAACATTAGCTTCTTTAGACATGTTTCATCAACTCTTGATTGTGTACACAAAAACGGAGCTCTCAACCAGCTAAGGTGGATTTATTTAATATTTAACAGACTTCCCAACGATCCAGAGTGGAAATAAATGTGGAACCTAATTCATTAGAGCTCTGCTAGTGTCTCTACTGAAAATCCACATGGGCACTTGCCCTGACAAAGCAACAACAAACCACAACAGACAAGAGTTTTACTGGGTGGAATCTTTTGTCAGCCACACCCTGACAATATGTTTTCAAAGTGAGAGAGCGAGGGAGTCTGAGAGCCTGAGGCCCACACTGGTACTGATAGGATCCCACATCAAAGCTGCTGCTCAGAGTCAGTGAAGAGAGAAAATACAGACTATCAGCAGACTGAGATATGATGAAGGACAGAGGCATTTAGACACTTTGAGTTACAAAAACATTTCAGACCACAGCAAATAAGACAAAAGCCTGCAATATCCTGCTTTCATAGACATCTAACAGAGCTCAAAACAAGATGTTGATCATTAAACATAGATTCTGTAAATGTTTTCAGGAATCCTTAATCCCACTGGCCGATCTGCTAACGACAACAAACAAATGGAAGCTGCTTCAGTGTTGAAAGACAACACTAAATCCATGTGCACTTAATTAGACTGGTTTATTTTCATTGTCAGATGAGCAGCTCAGTCATCATTCACAATCCTCCACAAGACTTAACTGTGTAGAACTACAGTTTTCCCACGTAGATAGTAGCTGTGTGATCAGCCCTACCCCACTCGCTCCCTGGAGCCGTGAGCTGCAGGACTCACAAGCTGTGTTTCCATTGAAAAATGTACACAAAACTTTGTTGATATTCTCTTAATGTAAAAAAAAAACAGTTTCACAACTGTGGTGTTTCCATTAAGTAAGAAATGCTATTAAAGTGTATCTTACCCCACTGTGAAAAAAATAACTCCGCCCCAAGACGAAATTTGAAAAATGCATCAAAGTGGGTAGGGGAGGGGGTGTGGGTGGGGAGGGGGGTGTTAGAGAGCGGAGGTGTGGCCAGGACGAGAGAACGTGACAGGCAGCTAGCATTAGCATAATTGATGCTACATGGAGAGTGACCACAGTATCACAGATAGTTACATCTCTGAACGTCTGAGGTGGAGGATTTTCACCCCACACCAGCCAGAGGAGTAGCGCTCTGACTGCCTGACAGAAAGCGCTGTGAAGCAGGAGGAAAGGAGAGGGGGAAAAGTAACTT